>NC_134487.1:109761073-110061073 GCF_040206685.1 Ascaphus truei | reverse complement strand
AGAAAATGACATAACATGACATGCTTAGACCCAGGACCTGTCTGACCAGTGATTCCTGTGAGTAGCCTTTTATAGCTCCCTGAGTTCCCCATGCTCCAGGTCGTAGCTTAAAATACTCATACAATATAAATATTTTTATATCCCCACTTCAAATAAATATATTGGTGCAAATACAAATAAACAACGCAATTTAGTATAATAGAAAAAGGAAATAACTAACAAAAGCGAATAACAAACAACAAGACAAAAACAACTGGGTATACCTGTTAAACCCATATAAGCCCGTCCCTTCTCTTTTTAACTTTCTTCTAATAGTCTTGAACAGTGTTATTATTGTACTAAAATTAGGCAATAATTAGGTTAGCAAAAGACTAGGGGAGGCGAGCCGTATTAAATTTTTGTAAAGGTTTAGGTTTTGTTATTTGCTTAGTAGCTTGTAACCGTTTACTGAATGCCACGTGCGCCCAACAGTGCAGTTTCTACTCCCTTATTTCTGATGCTAGCCCAGGAAATGAAAACAGAAAAAAAGGACAGAATAGGCTCACCAGCGAGAAACACGTTAGAGGTTTCTCTTTTAACTAGGCATGATGCCTCAATAAATCTTTTTGTTATTTTTCTATTTTTGGCCTCCAGTCCTCTTTCTTTACCTAGCAGTGCTCCCTGTCTTTTCCCTTTTTTTATTTTATTTTTCAGAATAGGAGTTTGCTGGCTAGCAGATAGAAGAAAGCTCTCCTTAAAGATGCAGACATCAGAAACTTGACTGCAAATACAAACACCCACCAAAAAGTTCTACAAAAAGTGTCTTTCAATGACACAACATTTTGGCTAGCCGTTGCCAAGAGCTCCAGAGTGTAGCCAAAATGAGGCGTTAATAAAAAAGACACTTTTTTTGTGGAATTTTATGATGTGCCTATCTTTATCTTTTTATATACAATACTTGTGTGGTAATATGATAGCAGCCCCCATTCCAGCACTCTGATTTTACCTGATTGATGTGCGCCCCAAATCCCCTGACGTTTATTATATAGATGTAGCCGAGCCCCCTTACCTCCGTGGCGGATGCGGGAAGGGGGGGGGAGGCTGCAGAGGGGTCGGGTGCTGCCGGAGCTCTGTGGCGGACAGGCAATGCAGGGCGTCGCCATGTTAGGTCCTCTCACATGCGCATAGAGTGCCTAGCGCATGCGCAGTACAATGTTGTGGCGGCCATTTAGGAGACTGCTCCGCAAGGGACTACATGTCCCAGAATCCCCTAAGCAAGAGGGGAGACAGTGTCTTTTGCATGAAAGGACCGTGTGTGCCAGTCCGACCGAGGCAGCTGAGGGAGTAGGTAGTGTCCGGGTGCCAGTGGCTCCTGGAGTAGACCAGATCTCCCCCTCAGGTCCCAGCTAGGCTCCTGAGCCCTGTTAGATTGTGTGTGCTGTAGGGAAGTCCCTAGATAGAGATGCTTCCCTTAGTGCACAGCATTAGTAGTCCAGCGGTGACCGGACGGCCACGTGGGGATTTGCGGATTTGCGGATTTGCAGATGAGTGAAGAGCCATAGAGGGATAGATAGATAGAATGTTGCTGGTATAGTGCACTTACAAGGCTGGGAGATAGCGGGATACTTTAGGTGCAGATGCCTGGATACAGTATGTATCAAACATAACATAGAAGAGCAGGAACTCCATTCTTTTCAAATTGCAAATGTATTTCAATATTTCAGCTCCCAATAGAGCCTTTGCTTACACACACACACACCATTTTTATGTTATATGTGTAATAATTGTATAGTTTAAAGTCCTTGTCAAATACTACTTATAATTATGGGTGAGACACATTCCAACTACCGTCTTCAGTACTGAACTTCTGAACTTCTGGCTATGAATTTCACATTTTTGCAAGTGTGTTAGGAGGATATTGTTGTGTAAAAGTACTTATAGTGTGCAAGATGTCAGAGGCAATACAAAAGGAGCAAATTATATAAAAAGCTGATTTTAGGGTATGACAAATATTGTTTTCCACAAATAAACTGGACAACATTTATAAAAAAAATAAAATTTACAAATTTCACATTAATTTGGAGAATTTGATAAGTAACCACACCATGTGATCTTCTTTTTTAAGAATAATGAGCCAGACAACTTTATTTGGAAACTCTATATTATCTGCTTATAACAATATTGCTTGTACCGGATCTACACAATCCTACACAGTGGAACAAAACAGTTATGTGACTTGCATGCTTTATATTTACATGGAAATGAAAAGGGAATAGTAATACAGGAAGGAAATACTAATGTAATAATTAACTAGAACTAATCAGTGATCTATGGTAAATGGCCACGGGGAAGCACTTGATTAGAAAGTCATGGGACAGTTCCATGACATCCATCCTTTAGCACAGCGTTTCCCAAATGGTGGGTCGTGAACCGGCACTGGGCCACGGCACCAAAATTGCCGGGTCACAGCGAGGCTGGCCGCGCGGTGTCTCCCGTCACCCCGCTCAAGTTAAAAAAAATGGCGGCGATTCCCCCCGCGGTCCCGCGCGCTTGCGCAGGGCAAGCAGGGCCCGCTCCCTTCCTCCCCCCCGCTCCCAACGTGGGACGGAGGAGGAAGTACCAGCTCCTCTGCGGCCCGCACGTTACATGGGGCAGGGTGGAAGTACAAGCTCCTACTGCGGCCCGCTTCCCCCCACGGCCAGCTTCCCGAGCTCACCTCCCGTGGCTCCCCCTCCCGAGCCCACCTCCCATTCCCCCAAGCCCACCTCCCGTCCCGGGCAGCAGGGGATATCGGGGGCAGCAGGGGAAAGCGTCCGGCGGCAAGGTAAGTCACCCCACCCAGTCACTGCCTCCCACCCAAGTGTCCCTGGCCCCCTCCCACCCACCCAAGTGTCCCTGGCCCCCTCCCACCCACCCAAGTGTCCCTGGCCCTCTCCCTCACACCCACCCAAGTGTCCCTAGCCCCCTCCCTCCCACCCACTCAAGTGTCCCTGGCCCCCTCCCTCCCACCCACCCAATTGTCCCTGGCCCCCTCCCACCCACTCAAGTATACCTGGCCAACCCAAGTGTCCCTGGCCCCCTCCCTCCCACCCACCCAAGTGTCCCTGGCCCCCAAAGTGTCCCTGGCCCCCTCCCTCCCACCCACCCAAGTGTCCCTGGCCCCCTCCCTCCCACCCACCCAAGTGTCCCTGGCCCCCTCCCCACCCACCCAAGTGTCCCTGGCCCCCTCCCACCCACCCAAGTGTCCCTGGCCCCCTCCCTCCCATCCACACAAGTGTCCCTGGCCCCCTCCCTCCCACCCACCCAAGTGTCCCTGGCCCCCTCCCTCCCACCCACCCAAGTGTCCCTGGCCCCCTCCCTCCCACCCACCCAAGTGTCCCTGGCCCCCTCCCTCCCACCCACCCAAGTGTCCCTGGCCCCCTCCCTCCCACCCACCCAAGTGTCCCTGGCCCCCTCCCTCCCACCCACCCAAGTGTCCCTGGCCCCCTCCCTCCCACCCAAGTGTCCCTGGCCCCCTATGTGTGTCCCTGGCCCCCAAAGTGTCCTGGCCCCCTCCCCACCCACCCAAGTGTCCCTGGCCCCCTCCCTCCCTCCCACCCACCCAAGTGTCCCTGGCCCCCTCCCTCCCACCCACCCAAGTGTCCCTGGCCCCCTCCCTCCCACCCACCCAAGTGTCCCTGCCCCCCCCCCTCTCCCACCTAAGTGTCCCTGCCCCCCCCTCCAGTCACTCACATCCGTCGTTGCCTGTAATTCACTGTTTGTGTCTGTGTGCGTATAGGGGAGAGCGAGTGTGTGTGTGTGTATCAGTGTCTGTGTGTGTGTTTATCTGTGTGTATCTGTATCAGTATGTGTGTGTGTCTGTGTGTGAATCAGTGTCTGTGTGTATCAGTATCAGTGTAAGTGTGTGTAGCAGTGTCTCTGTGTGTGTAGCAGTGTCTCTGTGTGTGTAGCAGTGTCTCTGTGTGTGTAGCAGTGTCTCTGTGTGTGTAGCAGTGTCTCTGTGTGTGTAGCAGTGTCTCTGTTTGTGTATCAGTGTGTGTGTGGCTGCGTGTGTGTCAGTGGCTGGGTGTGTGTGTCAGAGGCTGCGTGTGTGTATCAGTGTGTGTGTCAGTGGCTGCGTGTGTCAGTGGCTGTGTGTGTGTGTGTATCAGTGGCTGTGTGTGTGTGTATCAGTGCCTGTGTATGTGTGTGTATAAGTGGCTGTGTGTGTGTGTATCAGCGGCTGTGTGTGTGTCTGTGTGTGTATCAGTGGCTGTGTGTGTGTGTGTATATCAGTGGCTGTGTGTGTGTCTGTGCAGGCCCTATAGGCCAGTATAGGCGATAAAAATTTTAGTGGGTCACGAAAAAGAAGTTAAAAAATAACCGGGTCACGGAAAAAAAAAGTTTGGGAAACCCTGCTTTAGCACACCAAAGAAGCAAACATTTCGAGAGTGATGGATACAGAGCAGGAAAAAAGTGCTATAGGTAAAAAAAACGCTCACGAAAACTAATGAATATGGATGATACAAGTAAAGCAACATTTCAGGCTTTACTTGCAGGTTTAGGATAATTGTACATTTTTATTCAAGGAAGGGTAGATTGTAAGTACATAGGTACTGTACATCATTACAGTGCTTTTATGCTCTTAGCTTAGCCAAATACTAAACATAAACCTAATGCACAAAGTATGAACATTTTACTTTCAAAGCACATTACTTAAAATGTGTCACTTTATGCCCTGTAGACTTTACAAATTACAGTTATATGTTGGTGCCTGAGACATAGGTGGATAAAGTGACTGGCCCAAATTCACAAAGAGTTGATACCAGAATTTGTACCACACTTGCCTACTTCAAAGTTAGTGTTATTGATTTCAGAGTCAGTGCTTTTAATCACTGAACGACTCATTCAGCACATGCTTTCATATAGAACAATACACTTTTTTTTTATTTTGCATCCTCAAAGAAATACATTTCATTATACTCTTTACTGGTGCAAGTTAAGCAGGGTTAGTTCAATTCTCACACTGATTCCCATCCCAACTAATCATCAAAAAAGATCTGATTTGTAACATGAAATGAGCCAAGACAGAACTGCCTATTTAATTGAAGTCAGCTGGAACTAATCATTACTACCATTAATGTCAGTTTCTCCAGTGGGCATACATTTTGCAGTCTACTTATCAAGGATACCACAAACTCACACTTATTTCCCATTCAGACACCTATTCCTTTGGGGATCTCAACACTATTTACGTCTATAAAACTGATGAATTGCATTCACAGATTTCTCCCCTTTGATATTATGTATTAAATACATCCAAATGCTAAACATTATTATTATTAGCATTATTAGTGGTAACAAACTAATGGCTAGATCCACAAAACTCAAGTCAGGGCTCATAACGTGACTTTGCCAAAAATAGGAATGGGCATTTTGTTTCCTGAGTTCATATGATAGTTTCAAAGTTAATTATATAAACAACCATGTACGAACAGCATGTCATTAGCACAGGCTTACCGCAATGTTGTGCTACAATAACATAATGTTATCTTCCAATACAATAAACTTAAGTACGTCTTATCGTTTATCCGAACCAGAGTCTGAAAAAGGTCTTTAACTCGAGAAAATGAGAAGAGGGAAGTTACGCCAGGGAATAGCGCTATGTTAGGCACGATTTTGCCAACTATGGTGGTACACCCATCCAGACCCTGCCAAAGGCCTATTTTAGGGTCTGGATGGGAGTAACACAAAGTTTAGCTTTGAATTAACTGATGTAACATTAAGTCCCCGCGTTAACTTAAACATACGTTAGTGGATAGGCGATGCCATGGTAATGTTTAATTTGCATATCATCACTAATGTCCATTATAGTTAACAATATTCTCATTACTGTGAGAAAACATGACTTAACGTTATTGTCCTTTTAAGATTACATTTTATTATTCTAGTTGTGCCAGTGATTTAATGGAGCGTTGGGGATCTGGGTCTTAAATTTCCCACCAACTCAGGCTTAGATTTATTTTTATCATCATGAAAAGATCACTGAAAAAGCTCAAATACCAGATATAGTCAATCCATTCTTGCAACAGGCTGAAACTGTCACAATGACATTTTATTGCAGAAGCTAAAAAAGGTTACTTTTGTTACTGATTTACAATATTAGTTTAAATTCACTCCTGTCTGATTGAAACAAATGGATTTGTTTGATGTTTGTGACTTTATAGCAGAGTGTAAACTGATATACGGCAGTGTGTATTAAAAAGGTGCTGAGAGAAGCTAGCCAAACAGGATGAAAAATCACAGTGCTCCTTTTTATGAACCATGCAAGATGTTTT
The DNA here is from genome assembly GCF_040206685.1 of Ascaphus truei. Lineage (NCBI taxonomy): Eukaryota > Metazoa > Chordata > Amphibia > Anura > Ascaphidae > Ascaphus > Ascaphus truei. The sequence goes on along the minus strand of NC_134487.1, from coordinate 110,054,777 downwards.
TCTAGTTCAAAAGCACTTAATACAACTTTGCATACTCAAGGAGTGTATTATTTACTCTGCCACTACAAAGTATTCCCTCTAGTGATGCAATGTAGCTGCTCATAATCTATGTCCCTATTAGTACCATAAACATATTCACGGCAAGGTTTTTCAGAACACAATATCATTTCTTTTAACATTTTTATTAATTTCCTAGACGTGTTCAGAGCTCTCTTAATTGGAAATAAAGCCATTGTTTAATCTTATTGTGCCATGGTCATTTTCAGTATCTTTTGCAACAGTTTACATTGATTGCACACGGAGCCAACAACTTTTTTGCAGGCATCTCCAGAAATAATGTCTAAATCCTATTTTCATGTCTGTATAAGCTCTATTGTTTGTCACTACATAAATTGGCCAACAACTTATTTTGCAAAAAAGAGAAAAGTAAAGTAATACATGTGCATATGGTATAACAATATGTCTTTAAATTAATGAAAGCCTGCCGTTCACAGATTCAACTGGAAGAGTGACACTATTTTCACGTTACTCGAATACTAGAAGGTGGACTAAGGACGATCGTATGGCAGTATTCCTAAAATGTTTCCCTAAGGAGGTGCACTTTGGTGACTTTTAATAACAGCACAGAGAGGTGTGCATGGTAAATAGAGCTTGGTAAGGTCAGGCAGCAAGGAAGAAAGTTTGGCAAGAATTTGCTGGCTCCCTAAAATTCTAAAAACCAACGCTAAAAATATTTATTGACTTCTATTGCAGTGGACTACACTTGCTAAAGGTTTGAACTCTAAATTTCTCATGATGTTGTTGGACTACACAGGCACTCTACAAAATGTTGAAACCATATTGAAAAAAAATAATTATATATCACAAAACACAAATGGAATACCGCAATCAGAACAACCGTTATATATAACTGATGTCTAAACAGAACCACAGAGTCCCTTAAAGCAGATATCCTCAACTCCAGTCCTTAAGGCCCCCCAACAGGTCAGGTTTTCAGGATATCCCAGCTTCAGCACAGGTGGCTCAATCAGTCTTCGACTGAGCCACCAGTGCTGAAGCTGGGATATCCTGAAAACCTGACCTGTTGGGGGGCCTTGAGGACTGGTTGAGTAGCCCTGCCTTAAAGTAATACAACCTCTACTGGCGGTGCTGGAGGGTTGAATGAATCTGAGAAAACCACAAAAAAGAAAAAAGGAAATAGGAACAAGAAACCCCCTATATATAAAACCACAAAGGGGACAAAGTACCCGATGTTATTGTAACAGGCCGGTCATGAGCTAAAGAGGTAATCTTGATACCTATAACTGTATAGCTGCAGAACTAAGGCTGATAATAAAGCCAAAGCTAATTGCTATGGAAACACCCAAAAGGACACCAACAAACATGCATCAAAAAATGTGTATTGTACTCCAATCATACTTACTGTACAACAATGCGTGTGTTAGATGACAATAACCCCCTAGGATACTAAAGGCTGCACACACTGCCCAAACAGGGGGGGGGGGGGGGGATGTTTAGAAACACAACAAAAAAAAACAAATAGATAATAACAAAGCTGTCTTACAATATAAAGCCACAAATGTGACATGCATAAGGACAGCAATGATCAGCATGATGTGTATACTTAGCTCGTAGATGTTTGTGGAGAGAGATGGAGAAAGTGTCCTGATAGGGGTAACCACAGATGAAGTGCAGTAGAAAAAACACAAATCAGCAAAGTCCATAGAAATTTGCAAAATGTCCTGGATATAGCAGCAGTCAGCATCTGGTTAACACCACTAACGCGTTTTGCCCTCAAGGGCTTTTTCCCAGAGTGGCTGTGTTATTATCTATTTGGTTCTTTTTGGTATGTTTTTAAACATTTGTTCTTCCCTACTTGGGCAATGTTTGCAGCCTTTAGTCTCCTAGGGGGTTATTTTCATTAACACACACATTGTTGTACAGTAAGTATGATTGGAGTCCAATACACGTTTTTTGATGCATGTTTGTTGGTGTCCTTTTGGGTGTTCCCATAGCAATTATGTTTGGCTTTTTTATCAGCCTTAGTTCTGCAGCTATACAGTTATAGGTATCAAGATTACCTCTTTAGCTCATGACCGGCCTGTTACAATAACATCGGGTACTTTGTCCCCTTTGTGGTTTTATATATAGGGGGTTTCTTGTTCCTATTTTTTTGTCTTATTTTGCAAGTCCTATTTATTTGTCCTTGTTATTTAAGTTTTTGCACTCAGGTTTTTCAGTCAGTTTTTCATGTGTGTTATTTTAGATTGTGTTATTTGTTTTTGTATTGAGTTATGATCATTTAATGTATTCATAAAAATATTTTTTTTGTATTATTCATGATATGTCTGAGTGCTATATGTGAGGGTCCTTTTTTCTTTTTTTGTGGTCTACACACACACACACACACACACAGTATGTAATCCGGCACTCCTGTAGTGATGCAGTAATAGACTGGTGCTCGTACCATCAAAATAGACAGCATACATTACCAGCGGTGAGGTGGTAAGAAGGCAACAGCACTTAGCAGGTATCAAAAGTAGTAATTGTATTGAGAATACTAGCACATAGAACTAACATTTGGTCCCCAAAATGGGACCTTACTCAGGGGGGACCGAAACGTTGGCCAACTTCTACCTGGGACTTCCATTTTTTTATTCATGCGAGTACATATCGTACACCTTTTAGCTCAATTAAATTCCTTTTTTTAGAACGCTGATACACTATACACACACACACACACACACACACACACACACACATACACACTCACAATTCTACTTGTCCTAATTGCAGAAAGTAAAGATTATTCAATAATTTCTCAATATTATACTTATTGGGGAAAATTATTAGATCCCTTCAGTAATTATAGGTGCTCACCATACATTCTATTCCAATTGTTTTATGACACTTTGCCAATAATCGACTATTATTTTGTCTTGGAATATTATCTACAATATATAAAAATTATTGCTGCACTTCAGGTAAGGGTGTGTATGTTTGGATTGCTTTCTCTAGAAAAAACGTGCTCTGCAGGTCGGAAAAAAGTATATCCATGCAGTTTTACTGAATAAGACAGGGGTGCGCAAACTGGGGCGTGTGAATTTTAAGGAGGGGGCGCGGTGGTTACAGAGGCCCAGCGCTCTTCCCCAAAGCATTTAAATTAAATGCCAGGGGACAGAGCAAGGCCTCTATAAGTTCCCTTACATTGTCTCCGACGGCTTCAGACTGCGCGTCAATGGCGTTATGGTCACGGGATGTCATGTTGCCAAGGAAATGTGACGTCACGTGATCGTGCAGCGTAATTTGACACCGGAGACAAGGTAAAAGGGGTCGGGCACAAGCAGGGGGGAGAGCAGGCAGGGGGCGCAGACTGGAGTTTGTGCACCTCTTGTATAAGACAACTTTTTTATTCTTGGGGGGGGGGGGTTGAGAGAGAGAATATTTTCCCCAGACTTGACATAAAAACTAATATTATATGATGGTAAAAATATCACAAAGGTTGGATGATGACTGATGTTATTTACTGTATCTGATTCATATTCTCTTAGATCAATTTAGATGGCTAATAAATGTTAGGGTTAATCCAAATTGTAAATTACACCTTGATAGACTTCAGGTGTGTCCTTTCCAAACTAAGCTACAAACCATAAAACGACTCAAAGAAAAAGCCTTTTCTTTTTACAGTCTGAAATATGTGTGTGGGAGTCTTAGCAGATCAGTAACCAATTCATCTTTCAAAAGAATGCTTGCACTTGGCACAAATGTGTGCTGATAAAATCTAAGGTTTTAAAAAACGGGCACGTCAAAACAAATGGTTTCAAGCAAGGTACTGTACAGTGAAAGATTGTGCCACTATTGCTACTAAAAAGAGCTATAAGCCAGTAATGCGGTGCGTGGGTGATCTACAGGCATACCCCACATTAACGTACGCAATGGGACCGGAGCATGTATGTAAAGCGAAAATGTACTTAAAGTGAAGCACTACCTTTTTCCCACTTATCGATGCATGTACTGTACGGCAATCGTCATATACGTGCATAACTGATGGAAATAACGCATGTGTAACAGGCTCTATAGTCTCCCTGCTTGTGCACAGCTTCGGTACAGGTAGGAAGCCGGTATTGCTGTTCAGGAAGTGCTGACAGGCGCATGCGTGAGCTGCCATTTGCCTGTTGAGCGATATGTACTTACTTGCGAGTGTACTTAAAGTGAGTGTCCTTAAACCGGGGTATGCCTGTATTGTCTGTTAATATTGCGTGTTGCTAGGGGTGACCAAACTGGGTAAACAATCAATATCAGTAAGGGCATGGTCAGCATATGCAAGAGCATATTTAGGTGGGAAAAAAATCATTTTTTAGGGCCTAGAGTAGAAACTGGAAAAAAATTAGATTAGAAATTAATGTTGTAGTTTAAGGCAGGGGTTAATACGCTATATAGAGAGCGGCAAACTAGTCTAAATCTGTTTCCCGGATTTTCTGAATTTTCCATTCAAAATCCGTTTCCCTGTGTAAAATCTGCCGGCGGATTGTTACAGCTTCAATCTGCGCGGATTAATCCAAAATCACCATTGGATACAATCCACTGGTGGATTGCAAAAAGCCATCCGCGGATTCTGCAATCCACTAACGTTTTTTAAGAATCCAATCCGCAGATTCAGCGATCCACACGCAGATCGCTGAATCTGCGGATGGGATTCTTAAAATCCGTCAATGAATTGCGAGAATCCGCGGATGGATTGCCGGTGTTAATTAAAAAAAAAAAATCTTTTTGAGACTGATAAAGTGAAATCCGTGGACCAAAGGAACCAACCGATCTGCGGCAAATCCGGCAAAAAAATAAATAAATCTATAAAAGGCATATCAAGTCAAAGTTGCCAAATAAATGTGGAATACGTCAAATCTCCCCTTTAATATCTGTCAGCACCCTCACAGCCTGGTAAAAAGTATGTAAATGAGGTTCTTATACTTTATATCACTTACATTATCTTTTTTTTAATCACAAAGTTTAATTGCATAGACTGAAACAACTACCCTACAGCTATAAAAGAAAAATGGCATAAAGGTAAAAGGGCATTGCTTTGTGCAAGTTCCTCTTATTTTAAATGCTCATTTATCTTCCACTTTAAATGTAGGGCCTCCCATTTTAATTTTGGCTAATCAACATTTATTGAATTCACAATAACACCTTCCCAATAAATTGTAATAATTATTTTGCAACTACAAAAATGTATTTAGAAAATCACAACAGCCATGTTTAAGTAAACCTGAAGCCCACAAAATAAAAAATAAAACTGCATAAACTTCCCTCCCCCCTTTTGATGTTAGGGTGGGATAACATTGGCCCCATATGTCTTTGCTGCAGCACAGGTGGTATTTATGCATAACTGGATTGTGCATAGATTGGTTAGTTCTGATTGATTGAGACCAGTGTCTGTACAGTCATAATTTTGGCATAGTCATTGGGCAATAATAGAACAGAAAATACAGCATCACTTTCAACTGCAACATATACAATCTCTGAAGAATACAAAATAAAATAAATGTACTAACCCATCACTTAATACCTTGGTAATCATTTGATTGTGTGAAATTGTCTACAATTCAATGTGTGCCAAAAACCATACTATGTTATTAAGTGTGAGAAACAGTTAAAGTAAATAAGGTTTAACATTCTTGAAATATCGAAACAATATGGTTCACTGAAACCAGGCAACAGACCCTGTATGAGATATGTATATAGTCACACATAAAAACAGAACTAAGGATTTCTTATCATAACATTGGCATGACTAATTACTCAATAATAAATCCTTATTTTGGTCCATAAGTGTGCCTTTATACATAGCTTATAAGTACATGACATAAAATAATCACCAGAACAGGTGACGACAACTCTAATGATCCTTTTTCACAACTATGGGATAGACTTTCAGATGTTTTAGTTTCAATTTCAAACCTTTAATTGAGCTTGTGCTATACTCTTAGCATGAGCAGTTAAAAAACCACAAGCCAGCAGTATAAACCACTAGAAAAGAATAATGTTTCTTGGTGTCTCACAGGCTTAGGGATTTTGCATTGCATACACAAATCTGAGGCTACACTTGGGAATAGTATAGAAGGTACAGTACCTGTGTTAATATTTGACAGTAAGACTAAACATTCTAGATACAAAATGTATGCTCAACACAAATCTATACACAGCAAATGTCACCTTTGCACATTTTAGTTTGACGGTTGCAAGAAAGCTAAAATCATGCTCATGGAAACAAGTCCTTAGTTATTTGGGAGATTAAGTGTCTATAGTTTACAGTTTATAAATTATCTCTTTTTCAGTAACTAAATCTGACAAATGATGGCAGCCTGTACAATATCAAGATAGCTATGTGAGCTAAACAACACACTTATTACATAAATATTGAAGTGCACAGATTGGAGACATGCTTTGGCAAGATAAAAAATGACGTTCCACTTTTCTGTGGAAAACATGAATATGCATTCTGCTTTTAAAAAGTTAAGATACCAAATAAATCAGGTTTGGTTTTGATATATATTTTAGGAAAACAGAATAGATTGCTCTTGAGTATATTAATTTGAACTGTCTCAAGTGTGATAAGGGCCATATGAATTATTTTATGATGCTATGTTACTTCTTCACTTTTCAAACTACATTTCCTGTACTGTAAGCTGTGAATAAAGAATGAGTGACAGCTCTGCATATCTCTAAAAAGACAAGGTAGAGCAGCACATTGGCATCTGTTCAATTCACCTAATGTGTCTTCTAGAAAGACATGATTAAGACCTAAGAGTATTGATAACCTAAATTCTTTGGCACCTAGAAGGCTGGACTAAGTAGTTTAACTCAGGACAGAAGGTCACCCAACAGATGTGGCTTGATAATATTTTTGATCATTATAGACCGGAGGTGAATTTTACCTCTCACCTCTAACACATTCCAGCTTTGATGGTAGCCCCAACAATTCTGAGGAGTTTAAATTGTACTTAACACAGTTTATTATACTCCACTTCAAAGTAATTTCAATTAAAAAAAATATAGACCTCCTATACAAACATTGTGAAATCATATAATTAATAACTGGCAATTAGAATACATCCTGAACATACACATGGATTGTTACAGAATCTGGGCAAAACAGAAAAAAAATTAATTATGAAAAAAAGAGATGTAATCTTGTAGCAGAAGATAAGTCCTGTAGACCAGTAGAGATACTGTAATTACAAGCAGCTTTTTCTGCTCTAGTTTGCCTAAATTAGTACAGTACTTTTGACAATATCCTTTATACCACCCCTGGTCCCAGGCTGCCCAGCAATGTTCCTTCAGCCATAGAGCACAGGCTCAACTATCAGGCTCAAACTGACATACTTTAAACTTGCTGTCCAAAGTATATCTACCCACCAAATCAAGGCAATCTGAATAAAGCGCTAGGCCAGTGTTTTTCAGCAGTGGCTCCTAGGAAGCCTTGGGTTCTATAGGCCTCCCTAAAGAGTTCCCTGTAATTTTCAGATTATCTGAAAATTGTACCAAATACAGAAGAATTTACAATGCATCTGATCTAAGACGCTATTAGTGAGGGTTGGGGTTCCTTACAATGCATCTGATCTCAGACGCTATTAGTGAGGATTGGGGTTCCTTACAATGCATCTGATCTCAGACGCTATTAGTGAGGGTTGGGGTTCCTTACAATGCATCTGATCTCAGACGCTATTAGTGAGGGTTGGGGTTCCTTACAATGCATCTGATCTCAGACGCTATTAGTGAGGGTTGGGGTTCCTTACAATCCATCTGATCTCAAACACACTATTAGAGAGAGTGAGGGTTCCGCAGAATTTCACAATATAATTGTAACGTTCTTTAATAAAAATTTAAAAAAAAAAAACGTTAAAACCCCTGTACTAAGCTTCTGCAAAACATAACTATAAACTGTAAATACGCTGCTGCTTACATTTCATTATATCAAAGAGTTTCCATATTTAGATTAATGTTTCTAGACTACCGTGCTTCAACATTTATCATCGCTGCAGGTTAGAAGCTGTCACTGATATCATCAGCTATGCACGCTTGTTACAGTCTTGAATTATTTAATACTTATGGGGAATGATTTACACTTTGGGATCAAAAATGGAATCGACATTTCCAGTTAAAACTGTAAAAGACGGACTACGGGGTACCTACCATGTCAGAGCATTTCAATGCAGGGTATTGACAATTCAGGTATCTATTCCAGTCGGTGTATTTGTGATCATCATGGCAGCGACATACAGAAGTTGGAATTAAAAGACCTCGTGGAAGTAGAATTTCAGGTTTTACGGAAAATCAGCATGAATGAGTAGTTTTTAAATTATACAACTCATTTCTGCTGCTGGCAGTCATTCTGCGTACAGCTTATATGTTTAGATCTGTTATGCATAGATGCCATTTCTTAAAGCAACTTTCAAAACTAAAAAAAAAAAAGAAGAAAAATAAAAATAAAGCTTAATCTCAACTGGAAGTTGCTGGAACCTTAAGACAGTTTCTTATTACAATCTAACGATCTCTGCATGATGCATTGGAAGCTGTTGGGCATACACCGCTCTCCCACTGAATGGCCAGCATTCTGCATGTATTGTACTGCCTTTACACAGCATTTACAATATATAATGCCTCGTCTGTTGCAAGAAAGTTATCAATAGGAAATGGGACAAGAGCTAATAATTCTTTTAACACTCCGAAACCCAATGCAAATAGTAACCTGGCACCTCTCCCTTGGAAATAAACACTGCTCCAGTTTTGTTTCCTTTCTCCGATTCCCAGCCAGACAGAACCTCGGTCACCCACTGTCAAGAACTCACTGCCCCTCCTCAGAGTCCTCACTGCTCCCTCTGGCAGAGCTAGTGCTGGGACACCTACTCTAACAGCAGGTGGCGAGAAGGGGGTCTGCTTTCAGTGATACTGTCCATCTGCCTTTTGTATTCCAGATAAATCCAGCTGCATGAGCAGCTAGAAATGAATGGATCCAGAAGTCAGAGCAAGTACAACCCTGACTGACCCGACGTGCAGGTAATGAAAGTAACGTTTATTTTACCCCTTGCCCTCTATGCTTGGTGCAGCACATCCACTTGATGCATGTTTCTCTTGTAAACGTGCATTTTCTCACAGTTGCATACTGGTATTGTAATGCAACCCACAAAAAAAACAGTAAATCAACATCAAACCGAAAATACAAAGCCATACAGCAGATCCCGTTGAAGAGCTCCACTGATTCCCAGTCCCACGACCCTGTTTGTAAAATGTGCAGGAAGCACCGATCACAGCCCTCCGTGCACGGTTTAAATGAGATCTACTTACTTTTGTCTTCTTCATAAGGAAAGGCTGCAGCAATCCAGTTCAGGTAGCCTATATAATATCCCTTTAGCTGTTCTGGAGCCCCAGCATATTTGAGCTAATTCGTGCATTGGATTTCCTTGTGGTTTGTAATCACTGAACTACTTGACTTCCTCTAATTTTGTAATCTCCGTGTAAACCATTCACAGTCAGCTTCTTGGATTGTGCACTCTGATCCCGAGCTCTGGTTTTATAAGAGATTTCTCCCTCCTCCTGCAGCTAGAGGGTAGACACGCCTAATCCTCCCTTCCTCTGACGTGTTAACACATTTATCTTTTAAGGCATCATATCTTCAGGGAAAAACTATAGGTCAGCATGGAGCAAGTGCAAAGTGAATTATGGGTACAGTCAGGGGTGCTGAATGATGGTTGGATATGTTTCATTTGGGGTTCACAGCATAAAAAAAATAACAATTGTGTTTACTTCTTGATTCACTGTGCCAATTTTCTATTATTCATTAGAAAAGTAAGCAAATTCTTAAGAACTGCATAAGAAGCAATAGTTATTATCAATGATGTATTATCATTGATGAATATAGTGGCATTTGTTTAAACTGTGACAATAGTATTCTTTTATTATGATACTATATTTATATTCTCCATTCTATTGTTATATTATTTTAAATCATGTATCCTTGTTTTTTTCTTCTTATGCACTGGCAGAATATCCAATGCAGATCTCAAACATACTACCCTATTCTTTCCAACATGTTACATTACAGTATTTAAAGTATCATCCACTTTCCTTGTAATTGTGTATATTTTATCATCTCATTTGAATTGGGGTGGTCCACAGATATGACTCATAAGGAAATCTGCAATTAAGGGTAGATTCACTGAGGAAGTTGGGGTGCTGAGTGTTGTCACTGTCATACAATGTTGCAATAATAGAATGTATTGTAGGTAGTGATGCTGTTGACTGACATTTAGATTCCCCATATACTCAGCATATCTCTGGCAATGTTCTTCTGAATTGGGGATCTCATGGTATAAGTAATCAGTGGTCCTGCTTCATGGAAATTGTGATTTCACATAAAGTGAATACAAATCCCATCCATAGAATGCATAGGTATGTATTTTGAGCTGATTTATCTTTTGAGTACAAGGGTGTTTGCCACCTACATGACTAAGGGGTTAGACATCGATTTCTCCATTTTGCGGTGTTTCCTTCAATCCAGTTTGCTCTTGTACAGTTTGAGCACTCTAGCGGTGTTTGATCCATTATTATTATCGTTTATTTATAAACCGCCAACATATTCTGTGGCATGGTACTGTACAATGAAGGAACAGAGTATTATAAATTACACGAATAGAATGACATGCCAAATAAGGACAAACAAGGGCAAACAGATAAGAAAGGTAATGAGGACCCTGCTTGTGAGAGTTTATAATCTAGAAGGAATAAGAAACAGTTTTGAAACAGAAGTTAAAGATGCTTCTCATTGAGGGACTGAGTATGCCAGTGTGGTCTAGCCGCACAGCTAGTCCAGTTAAGATTAAGATGTGTGGATGTCATGGGGTGCCAGATGGCATACTGTTGAGTTTAGTCCAACTGCACAGCTGGTCCCAATAGGGTTGAGGCGTGTATGTTAGGGGTATGCCTAATAGGTTTCTGTAAAAAGATGCGTTTCAGTGAGCTTTTAAATGTTTGAAAGGCAGGAGTGACTCTGATGATGAATTGTAGGGAATTCCATAGAGAGGGTGTGGCACAGGAGAAGTTTTGTAGGTGGGAATGAGAGGAGGTAATAAGGGAAATAGTGAGGTGGGGCATAACGGACGAGGCATTTAGGGGAGTATTTGTAGACCAGAGCTGAAATGTAAGGGAGCTTTGCCATTGAGAGCTTTGTAAGTCAGAGCTAGTAACTTGAATTCAATTCTAGATGATATGGGAATCCAGTGTAGGGATTTGTATAGTGGAGCAGCAGATGTGGAGCAGTGAGTTAGGTAGATGAGTCAGGCAGCAGCATTTTGGAGGTGAATGCAAACTATGAGACTGCAATAGTCAAGACAGACAAAATGAGTGAGTCAATTAGTATTTTAGTTGTGTCATATGAGAGGATGTATTCTAGCGATATTTTAGAGGTGGAAATGGCAGGAATAGTGAGGGATTGAATGTGAGGCATGAAGAAGAGGGCAGAGTAAAAAATTACTACTAGGCAGCGGGTTTTAGGTGTTTATGAGATTGTGGTATTATTGACAATGACGAAGAGTTTGGGTGTATGGGTGACAGTGAAAGGGGGAAAAATTAGTAGTTCTTTTTTTAACATGTTACGCTTCAGGTAATGGTTGGACATCCAGGAGGAGATTATGGAGAGATACTTGGGGACATGACACAATTGAGAGGGGGAGAGATCCGGTGAGGAGAGGTAAATGTAGGTAACATCACCATAGTGATGACAGTAGAAGCCAAAATATTGTACTAGTTCAACGAGAGAAGAGGTATAGAGTGAGACAAGCAAATGGCCAAGGACAGGGTTTTGTGGGAGACCCTTACAGAGAGAAGGAGTGAAGAAGAGGAGACAACAGAGAGGGAAGCACTGAAGAAGCGGTTGTATAGGTAGAACATGAGCCATGAGAGGTCTGTCCATCATGTGTAAACTATATTTAGTCATAATGATTAGCATGGCAATTAGTACCTACTGTACTGGTATTATTAGTACGCAGAGATATGGGAATACAGAAAAAAAAACAATTGTACTGTAGTTAAGTATTGTATATGGCTATGCAAAAGTTCTTTGGGTGAGCCATAATGAAGAAGTCTGGTTAATTTGGAATGTTGTCTTCTTTAAGAGAAAACATATTTTACTAAAAATTCTTCTTTGTTTAGTTAATGTTTTCATAAGAGACAAGAATGGCGAGTTAAAAATGGCACTATACTGTATTGTGATGCACCACTTTTTCTTACATAAAGAAACAATGAGGCACTCACAAATACATTACACTTTCTGAAAATAATCAGGCATGCTGGAATGATTATACATACAGTATGTGACTTCACATATAGGGGCCTATTGACTAAACTTCGATAAACTCAGTGCATTGCTGCTAGACTTTGCATTGATTTAAAAATGTTGGTAAAAACGGTATTCACTAAGAAAAAATAGAATTTTTGTTAAATTGTTTAAAAAATGCAGCATCGAACGACTTGTTTTTTTTCTAAGTGCTATCGCGCTATAATCCTAGTGATTGGCAACTGATTCAAACGGCAGCCTGGAAGAGCTGCATGAGATGGGTGGGGGGGGGAGGGGAGTTGCAGGGAGTGGGTTGTGTATTGGTAGTAGGTATTTTAATGTTTATTGGGGGTAGAGGGTTTGGGGAAGGGAGTACTTGGCCCAGGGTGGGTGGTTAGGCCTACCACTGAGGGGGGGGGGAGGAGATACCCTTTCATTGCTATGGTAATGAAGTAGTTAACTCCTCCCACAACCTTCCCGGTAGGCTTAACCTCCCACCCTGGGCCAAGTACCACCTTCACTCACCCCCTCTTCCCCCAATAAACGAGGGGGTTTCCTGAGCTTAACCTCATTCATTTCAGCATCAGGGAACACCTGTTTCCCGAGATATAGGCCCCAGTATGGGGTGCCGATATCCCCTGTGCGTTTAAACCATGACGCGGGAGGTACCGGCACCCATAGTAGTAACAGATACAGAACAGTAGTGGGCAAAATTACTATTATCCATATATGGATAATAATGCACCTAGAGACCACTGTACACCCGTGGGGACCACCCAGAAACCCCAGGATACCCGCAGAAACCATGGGGACCACCCAGAGAATACCAGACAACCGCGGGGACTCCTCAGAGACCCCTGGACACCTGCAGGGACCTCCTGGAGACCCATGGACCCCCACGGAGACCCGCGGGGACCCCTCCGGTATCAATCCTGTGCAGAAAAAAAAGAAAGACAATGCTTTTATGCATCTTGCAATATCTTTAGCGCCAACCTTTAGCTGGTGACAAAATATGTCTGTGTAAAGATTGAACTGGACTATCATCGCTGTATTATTTGTTCGTGTTGTCTTTTGAGCACCGGATTCTGGTTTATGCATTAATCCTACCCACCAATTGGTGCCAAAATATTGCAAGATTTTAAAGTTCGATATGGTTATCACTGTTTAGTGATAGCAATTACTGGCAAAAGAAAAGCGATTTTGGCTTTTTTTTGGCTTGTCGGACGACTTTTTTTCCTTGGGCTGTTCAAGGTCTTTAAAAAGCCATTAGAGCGCGATACTGCACTCGTATCACTGTTTAGTGAATAGCAAAGCAGGCAATATCGCACTATAAGGGCATTTATCGTGCATTAAACCACTTATCACTGTTTAGTGCAGTGGTTTTCAACCTTTTTTTGGTAAGAGAACACCAGATTCAGTTTTGAAACCCCAAACCTAACCCCCTGTCTCTTGGCCCCCGTCTCTCCCCATCTCTCTCCCCTTACGCTCCCTCTCCACCTTGCGTGCGTGCACACTCTCCCACTTACACACACAGCCATTTACATTCACACTCACATTTAGACTCCCACACTCTCCCACTTACACACACAAACACTCTTCCACTTATACACACACATACTCCCATTTACACGCAGACAAACTCCCACTTACACCCACACTCTAACACTCTCCCACTTACACACATACTCTCACACTCTCCCACTTACACACAAACACACACACTCTGACCCCCTGTCCGGACCAGTTCAGGAGTGAAGCTCTTGGAATGTCCCCTCCCCCCTCTTCCTCCCTCCCTGTTAGGCTGGTTCTATAGTGCGGGCGGGTGCCACGCCATGCGCGCACACGGCAGCTTTAGTTGGCTGAGGTTAGTCAGCCATTTTATAATGATGCCGCGCGCACGGCAGGGAGAGTGGCACGGGCCGACAGGGTGGAAGATGAGTAAAAGAATGAATTTGTGCCGCCACCGCCGCTGAAAATGTAAGTATATATGTGTATGTGTGTATTTGTGTATATGTGTATATGTGTGTATGTATGTACTGTATGTGTATATACAATGTTATTAAAAAAATTATTAAAGGATTTATTTATTTGAAAACTTATTTAAACACACACACTTACTGTATATACACATACATACACATACATACACATACATACACATACATACACATACATACATACAGATATACACTCGCACACAGTATACACAAAAAATGTGTGCGGCACGTGCACGCGCCTTCGCACAGGCACGCGCGCGCACGGCCGCACACAGTATATAACAGCCCTTAGAGGGCACTCTGAGCAAGCAGAGAGAAGAAGAATAGCAGTGAGCTGCCGGCTGCTGCTGCATAACTCGAGAGACGCCGAGTCACTGCTATGTGGGGGTGCTGCCGCGCTGGCAGTCCTGGGACAGCTGGGAGAGTTATCCCGGCTCTCCCCCCCTGGCGGCCGCGGAACTCCCGAGGGGCGCTCGTGGAACTCCGGGGCCGTTCAGAACCACTGGTTTAATGAACAGGCCCCATAGTCTCTTTTTATTATGGATGAAGTCTGGTCAACAGGTTTTCAAAACATTCCCTGCAACAGTTGAACTCACACAAACAGAGCAGCACCCTTAATTTGTCAGATTTAACAAGTTGTTACATTGTTTTTGAAATTTTATAACATTTAACAATGTTTCCACCTTTTTCAAATGTATTTTTGTTCCAGGACAATGCAGGAAATTGCAAACAATTTGAATTAATTATACCTAATACAGGAAATTGACATACAGTACTTTAGAAACAATTATACTAAATAGAGAAAAATAACATCAATTTTGCTCTCTTAGGCACATTGTAGGTAATTGATACATAATTCATTCAATTTAATTTCACAGTGGTACTAGTTTCACCCCGTGGGAGTTAGAGTTTTGTGGCATATTATGTTTTGATATATTGTGTTAAAAAACTGCAAGCAAGCATAATCATAAGATCCAGTGAAAAGCCTGTGAAATGTTTATCCATGCTGCATTACTGTGCCAGCGACTGGCACAGGGCACATCCGCAATCTGCTCCCTGTGTAGTGTAGAACAGGGGTGCTCAACTCCAGTCTTAAGGCCCCCCCCCCCCCAACAGGTCAGGTTGTTGGGATAACCCAGCTTCAGCACAGGTGGCTCAACCAGAGGCTCAGAAGACTGAGCCTCTCATTGAGCCACCTGTGCTGAAGCAGGGACTTATTGAGCCACCTGTGCTGAAGCAGGGATATCCTTAAAACCTTACCTCTGGGGGGTGGGGGCTTTAGGGCTGGAGTTGAGCACCCCTGGTTTAGAAGCAGGACTACAATGCTCGGATGCCGGCAAATTTCCATTTGCATTTCAGAGCAGTAGAAGAAAACTGATATTACATACCTACACATTATAAAAACAACTGTATTATGATTTTGATGAACCCATTCTGTCTCTAAGAAGGAGCAGTGATGATGACATTCCCTCAGTCTTGCTAGGACCATCCACTGCGGTAAATCTATTTCACTGTCAGATGAATGTCGCCTTATCTTGTTATTTACTGTTGCACATATCCCCATTGTTTGTCATTTATTTACCTTGTATTGTAAATTTTAAAGGGATGCGCACATTGTTGGCGCTATATAAATTATATAGATCTAAATATATATATATATATATATATATATATATATATATATATATATATATATATATATATATATATATATATAAAAAATGCAAAGCAGCAACCAGCACCCTGTAGTAATAAAAAATCCAGGTGCTAATCCCATAGGTAAGAATAATGGAGATATTACCAGCTATGAGGAGACAGCACACAGGAATGATATTCAAAATGATTCTGTATTGTAGAAAAATACAGGCACCCCAGCCAACGTTTCGGTCTGCAGAGAGCGACCTTCTTCAGGGCAATGCAGACCGAAAAGTTGGCTGGGGTGCCTGTATTTTTCTACAATACAGAATTGTTTTGAGTATCCTTCCTGGTGTGCTGTCTCCTCAATGCTGGACTGCAATCTGGTAATATCTCCATTATATATATATATATATATATATATATATATATATATATATATATATATATATATATATATATATATATATATATATATATTCTGCAAGTTCCCAAACGGGCGAAATTTTTTTACCCATCACCAGTGAGGACCCACTCATGTATCTATGTATACATAGATACATGAGTGGGTCCTCACTGGTGATGGGTAAAAACTTTATGCTCGTTTGGGAACTTGCCGAATTTGCGACTGCCAAAAAGGTTGAACAGATATGATTCCTTGCTGGCCATAAATCACCGTCTGTGACTACTAACTTACTGTACTGTATGTGCTTATTCTGTAAACTGTGATAGAGCCAGTAACATTTAGCTGATTCACTAACTTTTCTCTAAAAAATTACAGTGCTTTTGAATTCATGACTGACAAACAAAGTTCTATATACCACATTTGACACTTAAAACGAATATATTGAGTTAATGTGCTTATCGTCTGATCTGCTTCCACACATATTGGCAATTCATTAGCTGCCATATAGCCAAGAAGACACTACTGCACGAAATCTCCCATTTACTTGAATTGGAGCTTCTGTGCGAATCTGCACTATTGCACCTTAATGAATGATTAAGTTAATATATTCTTACTGCAAGGTCAAGCTTCATGTACTGTAGTTTGCATTTTAGCGGGTTTTACTTTGCTATGAAAGCACATAACCTGTCCATATTCATAGGCATACTAAAGGGTGTTATTACTTGTTTTGTACAATTTAGCATTTTTCACCCTTAACATATTTCAGCTTCCAATCCTTCTGTATGTGTTATTTATTTATTTTTACATTTACTGTACTGTATGTAAAATACATTTTTCAGTTACTCATAAAAATCAATACAAACAAGATAAAGAAGGTTAATCAAACACCTTCCAATACAGTAGCATAGTTTTAATAACACATAAAAAAGCAATCATTGCCCTTGCCCCAGTTTGAAACATTTGTAGATTTTACGAAGACAGACGTCACCTTTGCTTTCCTAAGAATGCGAGCTGGCATATACTGTACAAGGTGTATCGTGGGAATGGCACACACTGTTGTAGAGGTCTGATTGCCCTTCACTCTTGCTCTGTTCCAGGATAAATTCGCAAAGTGCATTAGTAGTTTTAAATGAACTTCATCCTAATATTATTCATTAAGGTTTCCTTTAAAAAAAATACTGTTTTTATTTCTCCTGGTATGTAAATATGGCTGTCCTTGGGCTCATTATAACTGAAATCATATTAATATAATATTTGCTGAGCAATGCTATGGTTAAATGTGGAAATAATGCTATTCTATTTAACATCTACAAACCTCTTGGGTACATGAACTGCAAAGCTCTAATACCTTTATTGCCCCTCAAGAAATCCAGATTTGTTGTAAATTGCGATTCAGATGTAACCTGACTAATCTTCAAAATTCAGGCAAAAAATTAAACGTAACTGCTGCTGCATTATTGTCTGCAGTCCTCATGACAACAGTAACTCCACCTACATCGTCACCTTTTTATTGACAAACAGAATAATTCTTCATATATGTAACATTGGTACAGAGCTTTAGAAACTACACAGTTCTTCTACATGGGTGTGCAACTCCAACTTACGTGAGATTTCAAAAGCTTGGCTCATATTATTACATGTATGAAGAACTCTTCCATGAAAAGGTATACTATCATACCAATGAATAACAATGAATAAAGAAAGCTTAGCATAAATGTAAAATAACAGCCATGCAAATAGCACTTACAAAAACACCTAGAGATGTGTAAAATCTTTGCTTACATTCACGAATTCAGCAAAACGTTTCGTACATCAAGCTTCACAATTTTTTGGGGCACAGTTTCAAAAGTCAATGTGCAAGTAGAGACGGGCCAAATTAAATTAGCGGATATGAATCCGCCGCAGATCGTCTGGTTGCTATTTCCGTGGATCAGTCTCATAAAGGCAAATCCGCTGCTTTGTTTGGAGAGGGGGCTACATGCCTGGGCTGAAAAAGGAGCACATCTGAGATACCCTGGGAGATATGCTAATAACTACGCAAAGTATATTTAAATGAGTCCCATTCCACACTTCCTTAAAGGATTTTCATATCAACTATATGGAGTTTATAAGCCTAAGGACCCTAATCACTGGAATGGTATACTGGTGTCAGACCCAACAGGACTAGAGCCCACAACCACTGATTTTCTAGATAGCAGCTCTAGGAGTGGATTTTAGTGAGGGGAAGGGGGGGTGACTTTGGTCTAAAAAACAGCATAAATCTGGGAAACATATTTGGCCAGTTCGCCCATCTCTGTGGGTAGTCCTCATCTCGAGAAAAGACTACCTTAAATAAATTATCAAAGCAATGGTGCCAATGTCAGTGTTTTTAGTCGCCACAAAATTACCACATATTTACCAGAAATCTTCCTACACTTTAGATTTAAAAAAAACCACACCATACTTTAATGCACTTTTTGTATTAAACGCCATAGAAAATATCACTAATATAACAACATACTTTATGAGGAGATGTTGTTTGAAATAATTTCTTAGTGAACTTAAGAGTATTTTACAGATAAAAAAATACACCTATACTAAGTTAGCGGTGCCCAAATTGGGTTCAAGCTGGGCTGTGGTAGGAAGAAATAAGGCTGGGCACCAGGGACGTTTGATAAATAACAATCTTTATTGAAGAAAACATCCAACATATAACCTCTCCTGATTGGATGAGCCCTTGATCCTGAATAACAGGGGCACACATCTTGAGTTATTAGGGTGGTGGTTCAAAAGTCTTTACCAGGAGCAAGGAAAATTCACTTAAGAACTCATATGACAAGACAATGTCGTCTCAGGGCCTGAATAGTTCACCGGGAGGGAGGTCCAAGGGACCTAATTGTTCATCAGCCTTATTGTTGAATACCGGGTGAGGGGTCCAGGTCCTGGTGAGAGGTCAACCCAGGCAATAGCGGATGTTGTGCCTGACTTCTGGCTTGGCCGAAACTTCCGTCCCCTCTGTGTCTCCTGGTCTTGTGATACCTGAAAGGGTAATGACGCACTTCCTGCACGACCATGATCCAGAAGTAACAAAGAAAAAATGATCGATATCGATCATTTTTTCTCTGATTGTATTGTACAATCATTTTCAAATGGCTACTTAATTATTTGTAACTTAGCCCCATATTGTTCATATTTCCTAGCCTTAGGAAAGATTTGAGCAAATAGTTGATGACACTATCTTAAAAAAAATGCACTTTTAATGTTATGGCCTTATTAATGTATAATGTATATAATGTAGAAGATCAATATATAGTCATGAATCCTTGCGACACTGTCTCCTCCAGAGGTATAAGCTGTATGGCAGACATTTTGCCATACTGAGCCTAATTTTCCTTTGCCATTTACTAACATAGAAATTGAGTTAACACAAGAAAATACATACTGCCTAAGTTACAACAGCTACAAAAGGCACTTCAACGGTTAATAGCTTTACATGTTTTAGGAGAACTGAAGCTGAGTTATGGAAATTGCACTGTGTAGCAAGGTAGCTCAAAGAGATATAATAGTCGGCAGAATTGCACACAAAAAGTGTCTGTTTATTGTTAACACTTAAAAACCTTCATAGCAAACAGCTATCTTTTTGTTTCCAAGTGTACCTCCTATTATTCTTGTTCAGTCCTGAATTATCACTGGTTAGGAATGTGGTTCCAGTTCCAAACTGAGAACCTATTTATTTGCATGACATGGAAAGCTATGAGAGTCATTTCAAAATGTAGATTTCAGTATTATTTTCTATAATTTGGATAATTTTAATCGGAGTCTAGGATTGTACGTGAATCTAAGCATGTTTATATATTTTAAAACAAATTCCAGAATAACAACAGTAGTTATAGGTTTCATTGATACAGGTTAAAGAGCTCATCTGAATACGTATGGAATTTTAAAAAAAATGAAATACAGCATAAACAAATAAGAGCTCTAGAGAGGCAGGATCATTGTTTCAGTTGTATTTGTGTTTATGATGGTGTCTGGCGGCTTGCGATTGCAGGTTGCCTGCAGAAATCACACTTACAGTGTGTTCTGTGATTCTTTTTTTAAATTGGTGTGACTTATTTTCTTTCTTGCTATTGTAGGTGTTAAACTAAATGTAGCTTGCAACAAATGAAACACAAATGATTTAATGACAATAATTATAGTACAAACCAACAGCAAGTTCTTAGAATCTCCTATGAATAACACACACACACACACACACACACACACACACACACACACACACACACACACACACACACACACACACACACACACACACACAGTTGTGTGAAAAAGAAAGTACACCATCTTTGAATTCTATGGTTTTACATACCAGGACATAATGACAATCAACTGTTCTTAGCAGGTCTAAAAATTAGGTAAATACAACCTCAGTATCAACCTGTGTCATGATTTATTTAACAAAAATAAGTCAAAATGGAGAAGCCATGTGTGAAAAACTAAGTACTCCCTTACTACTTCCATAGGAATTAAAATGCTAAGTAGCAGACAGGTGCTGTTAATGAAATGCCCTTGATTAATTGATCATCAGCAAGTGTGACCACCTCTATAATAGCCAAAGTTTTAGCAGTTTGCTGGTCTCGAGCATTCAGGTGTGTGTTAACACAATGCCAAGGAGGAAAGACATCAGCAATGATCTGGGAAGGGTTATAAGGCCATTTCCAAACAATTTTAAATCCATCATTCTACAGTGAGAAAGATTATTCCAATCTTCCCAGGAGTGGACGCCCCAGAAAATTCCCCCCAAGGTCAGACCGTGCAATGCTCAGAGAAATTGCAAAAAAACCAAGAGTTACATCTCAGACTCTATATGCCTCAGTTAGCATGTTCAATGTTAAAGTTCATGACAGTACAATTAGAAAAAGACTGAACGTATGGTTTGTTTGGAAGGGTTGCCAGGAGAAAGCCTCTTCTCTCTAAAAAGAACATGGCAGCACGGCTTAGGTTTGCAAAGTTGCATCTGAACAAACCAAAGTGGAGATGTTTGGCGAAAACCAAACACAGCATATCAGCACAAACACCTCATACCAACTGTCAAGCACGGTAGTGGAGGGGTGATGATGTGGGCTTGTTTTGCAGCCACAGGACCTGGGAACCTTGCAGTCATTGAGTCGACCATGAACTTCTCTGTATACCAAAGTATTCTAGAGTCAAATGTGAAGCCATCTGTCCAACAGCTAAAGCTTGGTCGAAATTGGGTCATGCAACAGGACAATGATCCCAAGCACACCAGCAAATCTACAACAGAATGGCTGAAAGAGAAAAGAATCAAGGTGTTGCAATGGCCCAGTCAAAGTCTAGACCTCAACCCAATTCAACTGCTGTGGTGGGACCTTAAGAGAGCTGTGCATAAACAAATGCCCACTAACCTCAATGAACTGAAGCAACGTTGTAAAGAAGAGTGGGCCAAAATTCCTCCACAATGATGAGAGAGACTGATAAAGTCATACAGAAAACGATTACTTCAATGTATTGCTGCTTAGGGTAGTTCTACAAGCTATTGAATCATAGGTGTACTTAGTTTTTCACACATGGCTTCTCCATTTTGGCTTAATTTTTGTTAAATAAATCATGACACGGTGTAATATGTCTTTTGTTGTTGTTCATCTGAGGTTGTCTTTACCTAGTTTTAAGACCTACTAAGGAACAGATGATTGTTATTATGTTCTGATATGTAAAACCATAGAATTCAAAGAAGGTCTACTTTCTTTTTCTGTACATGTATTTTTTTGGTCCTCTTTATATGAAACAAAAATACTTTAGTTAATGCCCTAGTAACTTATCACATTGTATGTGACCATATTTGAAAATTATCTGCACCAGTATCAGAGCTATATTGTGAAACAAATGGGCAACTTGGCCCCGCCATGAAAAGCTTTGCTAAAGCTGCAGTTCAGTCTTTTTTTTTTATTTTATTTATTTTTTTACTTCAATAGTTTCATGTGGGCAATCTCTAATTATCTAAAGAACTGCATAGCTGCTGGTCAATTCGTTCTCCGTCTATTGATCAGCAAAGTTTGACGACATCTTTAAATATGGGGAATGTAAATCGTTGCTATAGGAACAAGCATGCATGTTAAAATAGAATACAAGAAAATTGGTCTTTCAAAGTTGTTTCTTTTTTAAACAGAAAATGCTAAAAGTGTTTTTTCTTACTACAGAACTGATTTATTAAAAAAAAACACACATGCAGTATATTGCCTGAACTGCAGCTTTAAATCAGGGCAAGTGACGCAATGTTATCTAAAACAGTAACAGGCATTGGTGAAAGGGCATGTTAATGTAGTGCAACATTGTTTTAGTTTCCAGTAATGTGATGTTAAGCATGTCTTGGCATTACTCCCACCCACAGCCTGAAAAACAGCAGACGCTGCTGGTGGTGGTGGAGGGTACTTGTAGAGTTCACCGCCACCACCGTCACGCACCGTCACACACCGTCAACACCGCCACTGCTAATGCCACTGCATTTGCTTTTTTCAGGGTCTGAATGAGAGAGTAATGGCAAGTTTAACTATGACAACTAACAAAACATTACATCCCTGAGTTAACATTAATGGACCTTACAGGATATGCGATGTTAGGGGGAACACTTCTTCTTCCATTAATATCACTAGCATCCGTAAAAAAGTATGCAATGTTTTTTAAATGAGTAAGACAGGGTTAACGCTATGTTATTGTCTTAAGTAGATAAGCATCACAATTAACATGACATTAATTTAGGTTATCGACATGTTAAATAGCCTAATGGAGCTTAGTGCCTCTGGGCCTCAGGCTCTTGATGTGACATTGCCCCTGGCATTATACATGTCTGTCATTTCCTCATGTGTAGCTTTCATCTCTCAAGAGGAGTAAGATGTTGTTTCGATGTAACAGTTAGATAAAGAATTAAGTCTTCCCCAATTTCCCAAGTATTTTAATGATGTTTGAGAAGGAGGAGATATGTTTGTAATTATATGGGTCTGACGGTGAAACTCCCTGTGTTATGACAAATTAAAATCATTTTGTGTTCTATGGGGAGGACTCTTTTTGCAAATATATGGTTATAAACTTGCAGTATGTGTCTGGCACTTTGAAAGAACTGCATTTGTATATTATCTGCATCTGGAACTGAGGTGTAATTCAAGCTGTTTAAAAGCAATTTAATGACTAGCAACAAAGAAACATTTTAAAATAAATGTTGATTTATGTTGATAAATGGCCATATTGACATAGCAGTGCTATTCCGAAAGATGCTTTCCAGCACCTGTATGGCTCATTCACTTAAACCAGAGGAGTGTTTTTTTCTAAATTACTAGAACCTTAGAAGCCTCAACATTCCAATGCATTGGATTCTACCATGGATGACAGTGTTTTGTAGCTGTCTTATTTTGTGAACTTGTGCAGAACCTTGGCAGCACAATATACAGCTAGTAAAAGGCACACACTTTATAGAGAGAGAGGATGAAGGAATATTCCTAGCAAAATACTGTAGCGAGAAAAAGTTTGGGAACCCCAATGATAATTATGCAAATTCCATAGTTTTTCCATGGTAACCTTTTTGAATTAAAATAGGTTGTTTCTTAAATATCCAATAGGGTTTATATTAACCAATTCCATGTCTTTTGAAACAAAATGATGCATGACTTAGACAAATAATGAGTAATTAAGAGTCATATTATGTGCAAAAGTAAGTGCAACCCTGGTTTTGTCAGCTAATTTAAAAGGGATAATTAGAATCAGGTGTTTAAATAATTAGGTAGATCTTCAGGTGTGAGTTTGGGAGGCCCCACTCTTTATTAAGATCAGAAACATTGCGAGTTTGGTCTTCACCTTACAGGTGTGTGCACAGGATAGACAGTGGTGGCAATATGGTGCTCAGAGTACACGGACCTATATGTTAATAAAGGGAGAATGAGATCTGACTGGGGAGTAATAAGTAACTATAAGTAGTACAAAAACCTCTAATGGGGCTCTAGTCACCCTGAAGGTAGGGGTAGGTGCATAAAGACACCCTCCTTTACCTCATTGGGCTGGCCTCAGGTAAAGTACTCACAGATTAAAGCCTCCAGTAGCTATCTCCATCAGCGTGCAGCTGTATCCTGGTAAGGGACATCCAATATAGTGTGTATGCAGCGCACAGCCAAGAAAGGGGATGAGGAGCAGGTCTGGCAAAAAATCTTTATTTTGAGTCCATAAAAACGGGGGTTACAACCTTCAACTCGTTTCGTGCACCGCAGGCACTTTATCAAGAAGGATAGGCAGGATAGGCAGGAGGAAACCACTGCTCTCTAAAAGAACATTGCTGCTCATCTGTAGTTCGCCAGAGATGATCCATAAGACTTCTGAAATAATGTTCTCTGAACAGAAATGTCAAAGGTAGAACTTTTTTACCTCAACGAGAAACGTTATGTTTGGCAAAAACTAAACACTGCGTTCAAACAGACTAACCTCATTCCAATCATCAAGCATGGTAGTGGGAGGCTGATGGTTTGGGGTTGCTTTGCCGCTTCAGGTCTTGGACAGCTTGCCATCATTGATATAACCATGAGCTCTGCATTGTATCAGAAGATTCTAGAGGAGAATGTGAGGCCATCTGTCCATGAGCTGAAGCTGAACCGAAAGTGGGTCATTCAGTATGACAATGATCCTAAACATACAAGCTTATCTATAAAAGAATAGATGCAGAAAAAAATAATTTCATGTTTTAGAATGGCCTAGTCAAAGTCTGGAACTAAACCCCATCAAAATGTTGTGCTAGGACCTGAAGCGTGCTGTCAATGCAAGGATACCCTCAAATGTCACTGAGTTGATGCAGTTCAAGGAGGAATGGGCTCAAATTCCTCAAAACCGATGTGAGAGACTGACCAGCAGTTATCTATTTATCTATTATTAGGACTGTATATCTTCTGATTATTTACATTTCAAACCCTTTATTTCACTTTTAACACAGTATTGATGCTGGGGGTCTTTGGAGCTGAAACTCATAAATGTAAGCTCTGGGGACACCTTGCTTCCGAAGGTACTTACTCCACAGAAGGTGCCCTTAGCTGCTCTAGGGTTCAGATTATAGTGTATTTTCTAAGCTCCTGCGGACAAATTGGGAGCCGTGACATCACCCAGTGCCGTTTCTTACTGACCCATGTGATGCGGGAGCTTCAAAATGCAGAAAACTGCTGAGATAACAGTGCACCCGTCAGAGGTAAATATGTCTTGAAGCAGGGGTCAATAGTAGAAGGAACACAGGGCACAACGGATTTTGAATATCTAAACTCATTTATTGAGCCAACACAACGTTTCGACCTTAAGGTCGACACGTTGTGTTGGCTCAATAAATGAGTTTAGATATTTACAATCCGTTGTGCCCTGTGTTCCTTCTACTACTGACCTAGGACTGACGACAGGCTTTCGTTCAAGCACGGGAGCACCGGTAATTGTATCATTGATATACTTTTCTAGGTGTGCAGCATTCACTTCATATTTTTGAAGCAGGGGTCCCCAGAGTTGAAATGAACGGTTTCATCTCTCGAGACCCCCTACTTCAGTCCTGTATTAAAAGAAAGAAAAGAAACAGTATGGATTCTCCTCTAACCTTGCATAAAGGTATTCTTATATAATTAATGTGGGGATAAACATATTCTGTGCAGCTATTCATCAAGAAAGAGGAGAGGAGCTAGTGGAATAAGTAAAGTCAATCTTTGTGAATCATAATCTGTAAATTATCCATGTAGTCTTTTATTGTGTGAGACGACCACTGGTCATTTTTATTTATGCAATTGACATATTTTGCACATGGTTTATACAGATTTCAAGGTTATCCCCACTGTTTCGAAATTAAGGCCCAATAAGTAAATGCCTACTGCTTAATCTTGTTGAGATATAAATTTCCATTTATTTTTCCTGACAAGCAGGAGTTGGCAGTAAAATCAAAACAAACTACTGATTCTGCTCAACACAGCATACATTTGGTAAATCAATTGTTCAGAAAGGAAGTTCTGTTATATGCTTATTTTCTTTGGCTGTAGATTTTCTGATGGCCTTTAGCAATTTCACAGCGCATGCGAACATGTTAATGTCAGTACTAAGGGTGGGCACTTTCTGTAGTGTATTTTTGGTTTTAGTTCTTAACATTGTTACTGTTTACATTTTGCTAGAACTTTATTCTCTTGTTTTTACTTGGGCTATCTTTTCTGGAACTTCATAAAAGTTTTTGAGTTTTTTTCATTCAAACAATTCATTAAAAAAAATGTGTACTTTCAAATTTGGAACAAACTGCAGATAGACTCCACCTAGAACGCAATTCTGTTTTTTCAGGCGCTCAGTGTTTTTTTTTATCATTGAATGTTTGTGGAGTGCTAAAGCAAAAATCTGACCCTTGTCTTTATCTGCTTCATATAGAGTCACTGTTGGCTCAGTACCAGGCATTCAAAAATGTTGGCTAGTAATAAAAAGTTTATACACACATCATATAGTTTCAGGGTTACAAACCAAGCAGTAACATTTTTTTTTTGCAATCTCTGCTAGTTTATCTGTAAAGTTTACTGTGTAATATATTTAACAATTCACTAGGCACCTGGTATCTCTGTATTTAAATATTCAGAAATATCTTTCACGCTTTGGCTGTGTGCTGTAGTGCTTATTAGCAATACATTGTTTCTACTGAGACAAAGGAGGCCTGTTGCCTGGGACACAAACAATCTACCTATCTCCGGTCACATTGTTAATTTTACCTATTTGTTCCTAGTATACTCTTGTGCTCTGTCTCATTTATATCACCATTTAAATCTTATTTAACATCATTCAAAGGTACAGTAGAAGAACCACCACTAATTATTGCTACAGTAAAAGACCGCCACTAATTATTGCAACCATCAGCTAATTTCTAGTTACCGTTGACGTATTTGGTAGGTTTTTGAGATATTTGTGCACCACAGTTCATAAAAATACGTTTTTTCCTTTTCTTAACCTTAGTGCATCTCAGTTATCAAATGCAGGCCCAGCAGAGTTTAACATTTTTCATAAAACTTCATGGGCAGTCATTGCAGCATTCAGGGCTGCCGACAGGGGAGGACAGAAGGGACAAGTCCCGGGCCCGGTGACTGCGGGGGGCCCGACGGCCGGCACTACAAATTGGCCCCAACCTCTGGCTGGGCCTTGCTGCCAGTTGTGGCTGGGCCCCGGCTCTCCATCAGATGCAGGCCTCTTCCTCACTATGTGTCCCACGCCAAGCATACGTATGCGTCTTGCGGCGCATGACGGGCCCCTTTGACGTCAGCGCGCCGGAAGTAAGCTGGGCCTGACTTTGGAAGCTTGGCGAGGGACACAGATTGAGGAGGCTTGCAGCTGATGGAGAGTTGGGGCACGGCCACGACCGGCAGCCAGGCGTGGCCTGACCAGATCTCGGCCCCAACTTGCAGCATCGGCCACCGGACCCCCTCAGCCACTGGCCTGACCTGACCATCCCCAAGGTAAGTCTACTTTTTTTATATGTATGGGGGGAGGGGTATTTTTAAATGTATTGGGGGGGAGTAGGGGTATTTTTTATATGTATTGTGGGGTGTTATTTTTTATGTATTGAAGAGTGGGGGTATTTTTATTTGTATTGGGGGAGTATGGGTCTTTTTATATGTATCGGGGAATGGGGGTCTTTTTATATGTATTGGGGGGTCATTTTATATGTATTGAGGGTGGGAGTCTTTTTTATATGTATTGGGGGTCTTTTATATGTATTTGGGGAGTGGGGGTCTTTCTATATGTATTGGGGGAGGGGTTCTTTTTTATATGTATCGAGGGTGGGAGTCTTTTTATATGTATTTAGGGAGAGTTGGGGTATTTTTATAAGTATTGGGGAGAGTGGGGGTCTTTTTGTATCTATTGAAGGGAAGTGGGGGTCTTTTATATTTATTCGGGGAAGTGGGGTTTTTTCTATATGTATTGGGGGAGAGGGTTCTTTTTTATATGTAGGAGTGGGGGCCTTTTATATGTATTGGGGAGGGTGGGGGTCTTTTTATATGTATTGGGGGGTGTTTTTTTTATATGTATTGGGGTGGGGGTCTTTTTATATGTATTGGGGGAGTGGAGGTATGTTTAATATTTATTGGTAGGGGGTCTTTTTGATATGTATTGGGGGGAGTGGGTGTCTTTTTAATATGTATTGGGGGGAGTGTTTTTAAAAAAAATATGTATTGGGGGAGTGAGGGTCTTTTTTATATGGAACGGGATGTATCAAAGTTGGCATGAGGAATGTTGCACATGTCTTTATTGCAGCAAGAATGTGGTGAGATTCACCTAGCAGCTCAAGCAACCAGTGTCAGGTGGAAGAAATTAACAAATGCCATGCAGTAAAGACTGTCGTAATATTGAGCCCAATAAATGTTTTGCAACACAGCACATAGCAAATTGCATCATCTTTGTACAT
The DNA here is from genome assembly GCF_040206685.1 of Ascaphus truei. Taxonomy (NCBI): domain Eukaryota; kingdom Metazoa; phylum Chordata; class Amphibia; order Anura; family Ascaphidae; genus Ascaphus; species Ascaphus truei. Next base: position 110,025,978 of record NC_134487.1, on the reverse strand, counting down.
ATCTCTCCTTAGTTCTCAATTCCTATTCAATATGCTGTGGAGGCTTTTTTCTGCTGCTGTTGAAGATTTCATCCCCACTCTATGAATGAATCTGAACTCTTCTCCAGCACTGGTAATACATCTTCAGTGCATATTGAATGGGGACCTTTATCTTTAAAGGATTTACTATGTTTAATTGCTTCATTCATTGGTCATTTTATAAAGATCAAAAACAGACAACACCACTCACAAAACCCCGTAGAGAACTGTATATATATTATAAAGAATAATTAACGTGCTAGGATGATAATGAGTAAATGCTAATGGAGTAATAAACAAAAAGCGTCCTCAGCAAGTGATTTCAATAGTTACAAATGGAATATCAGGGGGATTGCATTTCCCAAAGTATGGAATAACAAAAAGTCAATGTAAGATGTCACAAGTCCCTAACGTCTCCCCCGGTTATACTTGCGATATCCTACATATATTTTAGCTGCTCCCAAGAGACTAGAAGGAAAGTGCCACAGTCCGGATTCATGAGAACGGGCCTTTAGAATCGGTTCTCCTGGAAGCGTTGCCCCCCTTGTTTTTCATTATGTATTTGTTATTGCTTACCATTGTTTTCTTTGATGTTTGACTCCTTATTTACCCGAGTTAGTGTTAGTGTTCAGCCTGCCTTTAGTTTTGTGTTTCCCATTTTGATTGCTATTTTGCATACATTTTTTCCAGCTCTACCTTTTTTGCCTCCTGGCCACCTATTATGTGGATAAGTATTATATTTCTTTTCGCTTTTTTTTTCGCTGCTGTCATAGACTTTACATAACCTTTTCATATTCTGTTGAGCGCTCCTTTTCTGTTTTTGTATTATCCATTGTGATTTGTATTTGCTTGTGGTAATTCAAATGTACTTTTTCTTGTTCCATGTGATGCATACTTTTTAGTCCAATTATTGAGTGCTGAGGGCTCTTTTTGTTTATTACTCCCTTGGTTATTTTATAACTGCATTCATTAGGATATCTTTGCTCTGTACAATTTGCAGACCACAAACAACCACCTTCCTTTCTTTGTTTGCTCTTAAAACAACTGTATACGTACTATTATTTATTTATTGCTGTAATGCTTAATAGTAAAACTATTTTTCAAATGTTTTCATTTTAAAGTTTTCTACTCTCCTCATTTACTGTTCGGGATATGATGCATGTGAGGAGTTGGCTATAGATTTTATTTGGTAATCTACACTACCAAGGTATGCAGTAAAAATCCCACCTAACATCATGATGGTTTCAGATTGACATTTTAAGACTTGTTCCTCAGATTTTGAAAGCCATATGCAAGCCCTTTGTTTTGCACCTGTGTGTACCTAGACATTAGTAAAACAGATTTGAGTTCCACCAAAGGTGGCCTTTACTTTTAAAAGTTGCCCTTATAATTTCCTTTATTATAAATTACAAAGGTTCTAACCCACGGCACATAATATTAAAACACCTGGACTTAAATTGAAGCCATGACTGAAAAAAAAAAACCATTGCTCTTTGAGTCATTGAATGACCTAATTTATTTTTATCAGTAAAAGTTTCCTTGGCAAAGGACACCCAAGTAAGTCTGTTCTTTTTTTTAATTTTTTTTATCTGCAACCATCTAGTTTAATTGTTTTATAGGATAAAAAGCGGGAAGCAATCAGCTAACAGGACAAGATGGAAAAATTGTAAACAATGCCATACATTTTATTTCTTTTTGTTTTTCAATTAATGTTTTCATTTTTAAAAGTGTTTAAAACATAGCTCAACTCACCATACAACATTTTAAAGCAATATTTTGAATGATGTTTAATATATTTTTGTCAAAGGATTGTAACTGGGAGGTTCTCAGGAGCTAATCCGCAATATGTGTACCTCTGGGAATACCACCCTTCCAAAGAAACTAATCAATTGTTACCAGTGTTTCCTAGGGAATTTAAATGTGCACCCAGTAGGAAGCTGCAAACAATGTTGTTGCGGCTTCCTATTGGCCTGCGTTTTGGTGGCCATTGGGTTTCATCTTTAGGGAGTTTAAACACTGCTATTTCGCTGCTACGCATCTCCAGAGCCAGGGTAACACCATAGGTACAAATTACAGGGTCCAATACTGTAGGAAAAATGATAGATACAAAAGTAAAACTAACAGATGGGAGTGCTGCTTTAATTATTTTTATAGGATTTAAAAATTATTTCTTCAATGTTACATATACATAATCTAAATTTTTTTAACATCTCTGGAAACTCTCTGAGTTTAGTATGTCTACCTCAAATGCAAAGATAAATAACAAAGGAACACTCACAGTAGTCGAGTAGTAGCTGCTACGGATGCTCACACATCCACAAGCAGAGTTCAGGGATGTAAGTGCCAGCACTCTAGAGGACTTTTGGTGTGTAGCAGGGTCCCTTTCCCCAGATCCCCGCTTACCTCCGCTGCAGCAGGGGGATGTGCCGAGTGTTGTGGCAGGTGAGTGTATCGCCGGAAGCATCGGTGTCTCCCGTTGCAGGGCGCCGCCATCTTGGTTTGCTTGTGCATGCGCAGGACAGACGCGCATGCGCAGTGCAGTGTTTTCTGCTGCTGCGGCCATCTTGGGACTCCTCGTGCATACGCAGTACAAGCGCAAGCAGTGGCAATTACAGCAGGACTCCACAGGGGACTACAACCCCACAGCCATCTGATCCCAAACAGCCAATCGGGCTGCAGCATTCCCCTGCAGCCAGGAATTTATACTTTTGGCGTGTCTGCAACACGCCAGTCGGAAGAGGGACCTCTGAGGATCAGGTAGTGTCCAGGGAGCAGTGCTTTCCTGGAGTAGGCCAGATCTCCACCTTTGGGTCCCAGCTAAGCCCCGACTCACTGTAGCATGTGGCTGCTATAGGGAAGGCCCATAGTTAGGGACTTGTCCCCAGTAGCTGCATATAGACAGGTTCAGCACCGGTGAGACGTCATGCAATGACTGCGGCCTGTGGTCAGGGACCAAACAATCTACATGGTAAAGCCGGAAAGGTGATATTATCCACACCGGAATTCACCCCACACGGAGGCGGACACCATCATGGACAACATTGGATCAGATGGATCCTCTTTGTTCTTCTGCAATACCCGGGTGCTGGAGCCACGGGCAGGTACCGAACTAGTGCACCAACACTTAACGGGATAGCGCTATCTCTTACACTTTGTGTGGGCCTTGACATTGGGAAGAGGGACATCAGGGACATGGCTGGCACCCAATGTACTTCGGGGACACTCATTTGTGGTATCAGATTGGGGCCTATATTACTGTGTGGTACAGGATACCAATATTATTGTTTTCAGTAAAGGTTGTTAGTATATACTTGAGTGTGTGTATTATTGGTATTGTTCCTGTAAGAGGATTATCCCACCCCGTTGGGATCCCTTGCAGGTGGAGGCGCTTTCACCAGATGAATCAGGTACACCCCGGGCTCCCAGCGGCAGAGGTTCAGGCCACCTGTGAGCCACAGGTAGTGCACCACGCACACCGTAGCCGCATAAATTCCATAGGGGGGGGGGAGGAGTGCGCTACAGGAGTAAAAGTGAAGGTTTATTGAGAGACCAACATATAGGTCCCTACTTGGACCTCTGTCAGGATACAGTGAGTATAAAAAGTGCATCTTATATACCTGTACATCTAGTTGCTTATGTGAGGCAGGGAGGCTTGGCGCCAAAATAACTCTGTGTATGGTTGCCATGCAAGGGGCCAAATGTAAGTGTGAGAACTAAGTGATGTTGTTAAGTGAAATGACTAAGGGTAATCATGTATTACTGTGAAGAAAACTTCACTTTTTCACCAAGAGTCCTCTGGAGTTCTGGCTCTTTACATTCCTTACCTCAAATGCAATGACATTATATTATGTACTGCAGAAAAATGGCAGATACTTTGTAATATATATGTTTGGCAGCAAGTGTACCATAGTTTCAAATAATCATTCCATAGACTGTTCTCCTATACAGTGAATTGAGCTGACAGCAGTTCTTTTCTGCACTGCACTAATGCCAGAATAACGTGGACATCGATGAAAAATAATCACTTATTTTCTCATTCAACAAATCAGTAGATTTACCAGTTAAAAGCTAGTTAGGTTACAGTTCATCTGTCACCTGTTGGGGGTCATGAAAAATGAGAATCCTCACCTGGCCTTGACATAGAAGGCCTGACAGATTTATGGCTCCTTTCTCGATTCTCATAGGTGAAGCAGCATAGCCCTTTTAATTTGGTTTATCCAGATTATAAGCAACACAAAGTTATTGTTTAAACTTTCTATAAGGTCACTGTTATGACTTTGTTACAGATAGTTGTTGTAAGAATTGTCACTGGTTAATGATTGTTTGGACTTGTATACTGTTGGGCAACTAAGAATATATGTCATATGGCTCCCCCAAGAGTTGAAGTTGGTACAATGGTTTTAGCATACTGTATACTGTATCATGATTCATGTATCATGTTTCATGTTTTATTACCTGATTAAGGAGACCAATAATGCATGTTCTACAACACTTCTAAAAACTCCTAACTCAAGCAGGAATGCTGTTCTATTGTCAACTGAAGCCTTTTTCTAAAATACTTGGATAACAGGCATGTTATTCAATGCAGCTATTTTGTCATCATATATTAAAGTAATGGTTTTAATGCATTACATCTTCCTCGTTGGTTTCTCTCCTTCCTTTCTAAAGCACTTTTTCAGGGTCTGGATGGGACTAGGCACATTAAATAAAATGTAAATGTTTGGCAAATCACTTTGTGAACTGTGACTGATCTGAGATTTGTTGGCAAAATAGCCAATTGGAGAAATGTGTAGCCAGTAGACAATTTTTTTGGGGAAAAACTTTGAAAATGTTGTAAAATTTAACATTGGGATGTGTTGAACCACAATCTTTAACATGAAGAGTTGCTCTATTGATCCTTCCTTTTTACTTTGGCAAGGGGCACCCTGTCTTAAAATTAGATTTACTTTGACTTAAGCTTCACAATGAATATTTAGTTTGTCATACTCTTTCAATTTTTTTATTGCATTGTATGTTACATCGTTACATAGTAAACACAAAAATAGATACAAAACCTGGCGCATATGTGTGTAATGAAAAAGTCCCAAATGAATAAGTGATTAGGTGATAGTTCCAATTTTACAACCTTGAGTGGCTTTTGAGAAACAAACCCAGTTCACAGTTCACAGGGGCAACAAGCAGTTCTTCTCATGGGATGGGCTTATGCAGGATCAAGCCCATCCCATGAGAAGAACTGCTTGTTGCCCCTATGAACTGTGAACTGGGTTCGTTTCTCAAAAGCCACTCAAGGTTGTAAAATTGGAACTATCACCTAATCACTTATTCATTTGGGACTTTTTCATTACACACATATGCGCCAGGTTTTGTACTTATTTTTGTGTTTATTGATTATGTTTTGAGATTTATGAGATGTCTCAATAGATTACCAGGCAGCTTAGTTATTTTATTTTAGTATAATATTGTTAATAGTAGGTTTAGCGCTTGTCACAGTAATTTTGTATTTAATAATTATCGTTACATAGTAGATGAAGTTGAAAAAGGACATAGGTCCATCAAGTTCAAGCCATGCTAAATTTAGACGACAGATACGTTATCCTATATTTGTAGTTACAGTATATTGATCCAGAGGAATGCAAACAAAAAACGCCAGTGAAATATCATCTAATGATATCTCATAAGGGGAAAAATAAATTCCTTCCTGACTCAAAATATTGGCAATCAGATTTCTCTCTGGATCAACATCCTTCCCATGTTTACTTATTTAGTATATCCCTGTATAACTTCCTTTCTAAAAAGATGTTCAACCTTTTTTTTAAGATATCTATTGTATCTGCCATCACAGTCTCCATGGGTAATGAATTGCACATTTTAACTGCCCTTACTTTAAAGAATACAACAAAAAAACAAACAAAGATGCACAATGCTACTTTCAATGTGACAAAAATACCCAGTGCAATACCTATATATTCTCTTGAAAAAGGGTAATTTAGTTTAACCCTTTGGCCAAAGCATCTTACACCTGCTGAAACTTTCAAGGCATGACCGTTAGCAGGTCCTAACACTCCTTACACTTTGTTTACTTTAAAGAACCCTGCCCCTTGTTGCTGGTAAAACCTCCTTTCCTCCTTGTAACAGGGACTTACCCCTGTTAAGAAATGTGCCTCTAATCCAGCAGTGTGCTGGTTAATTGCACACCTGAAATCAACCAACCCCACCTGCCTAATCAGAACTCTATCAGAAAAAACCTGTTCTGAGACACAGGAAGGGGATTCCTTAGTCTCACAATTGGGGCTGACCAGGAAGGACAGATGTCTTGAGCTGCAAAGAGACTGTAGGCTGAAAGCAAGACAAAGGGGACCAGACCTGTATACCTGGACAGCCTTAGCATACAAGGGTGCTGACCCAGGAGAGCAGAGTGGCCTTCCCCTACAACTGCAAGAAACAGATAAGATTTTCTCATGGGACTGTTGTATGTCTGTATATATGTATACTGTATATATTTGGGGTTGGTAATTAACTTAGCTAAACACCCTGTTAGAGAAGGCTGGACTTCATGTGTAGATATTCTCCAAAGTGGAGTAGATTTTCTTTTTGCTGTGTTAAAGGGACAGGCGCAATAAAGCCTAATTTTAGTTTCACTTTAAACGGTCTCCATTGCGTACCTCTGAACATGTCTCTTACACTCCTCTTAAGGGATGACTTTGTACTGCCGTCGGGATCAATAGTTCTTTTGAATGATCCCTCTATTGTCCCCGAATATATTTGTATATAGTTATTCCCTCTTAGATGCATTTTTTCTAAAGTAAACAATCTAATTTAGCTAGCATTCTCCTCATAACTTAGATTGTCCATCCCCTTTATTAATTTGGTGGCTCTTCTGTGCACTCTCTCTAGTTCCATAATGTCTTTTCTAAGGAGTGGTGCCCAAAATTGTACTCCATATTCAACGAAATGCGTTGAGTCTGACACTTGCCATAGTAGGGGACTCCTAGCATGGGACCAGTGCTGGGAGAAGCGCCATCTGCACCATCTGTATCATTGATGTACCGGAAGTGATTATTTGGAAGAGGCGGAATCTCGGAGTGCGATGAGAACACGACCCACCTGACACACGGGAGTCATGGCGGCTTATTCCATTGTATATAAAATGTTTTAAAATAACCACCCTGATGTAAGCCTTGAATTCAGGGGGTTTATTATTTGAGTAAAATTTATTTTAAAGTACCATCTGCACTATTGCAGTTTTTCTTTCTTTCCTTGACCCTTGCTGGAGCAAGTGGAGTCCTACCCACGTCTGCCACAGTTTGGGAGATGCCTATTTTTATTCTGTGTTTGTGAGTATAATCTTCAGAGATTTTGTCAGATGGTGTTTACTTTGAGCTTTCATTTATATCATAATGGTTTTTGTTTTGCATCATGTATATAGTATGCCATTCAAAGGATTTTTAAAATTGGCTATGTGGTGTGTTTTTTATTTTGCTATGTGGTGTGTTTTATTTTGCCATGTGCTGTGTTTTATTTGGCTATGTAATGTTTTTTACCTAGCTATGTAATGTTTTTATTTGTGCTTGCTTTTTAATCCTTCCCCATTTTTTGGTATATTGGTAAATCATGCATATTATATTATATATTATAATATTATTTATTATATGGGCATGATGTACCCACTGTACCAATGAATGGGTGAAAGGTGGGGGTAGTTGCCTGGGGAGGGTGGTTAGGCCTCTTGAGTGGGTAGTGGCAGAGGGTGGGTTAACCTCTTAATTACTAAAGTGGTTATTAACCACTAAAGTGATTAAGGGTCTAGGGGACATTAGAATTTGTTTTGCTATGTATTTTTCTGGCAAAAGAGAACAAGGACCTGCAGTAAGCTGACATGGACACCCTTCATATTTCCAGGGATAAGTAGAATGGTTTTATTTACTTTATTTATGCTGGCTAATGTTGTGATTAATAATGGGCAAATAATCTATTATCCATATCTGGATAATAGTTATTTTGCACATTACTGTATTATATGTTTGGGGGAGTGGGGTGGTTGATTTAAATGTAGGACATGTTTTATTTTTTTTAAATACAGGATTGGTACCGCAGGCCTGTGGGGTCCCATGGGGACCACCCGAGGGCCCACCGGATGCCCACGAGTACCACCTGAAAATCAACAGGGGATACCCACGGGGAAGAACCGGGAGCTCAACAGTTGTGGGGGCCCGCAGTGACCACTCGAGGGCCCCCAGACCCTCATAGGAACCACGAGGGTCCCCAGACCCTCATGGGAACCACCTGAGGGCTCCTTAGACCCTCGTGGGAACCATCCGAGGGCTCCCAGACCCCTGTGGGAACCACCCGAGGGTCCCCAGACACCCGTGGGGATGATCAGGGTACACCAAGACACCTGTGGGACTTGAGAAAGACTGCTTATACGGAGTCGAAACGTTGGACTTTATGCTGGATTAAATATTTCTTTATTTGCAAAGACCGAGTGCCTGGACCTTCTTTCCTACCTATGTGATTTCTTGGGGACTTTGCAGGACAATCCCCCTTGGCCCGTGGGCACCGTCAAGTTATATTAACATTGTTGTATTGAGTGTGTGCCAGATCACCCCTCTCTATTGGACTTCCTATCGACCCCATTGGTGGAGGCCACGGAGCCTAGTGGGGACAACCCGGAGGCCCCCAGACACCTGTGTGTACCCCCAAGGGTGCACTGTGGGGCCTGTGGACACCCGTTGGGACCATCCAGGGACCCCCGCCGGCCTGTGGTATTAAACCTGTGTGTAAAATAAATAAATAATGGTTTTATGTGGGGGCACGGAGAGGGTTGAGTATTGTTATTATTGTAATGCTTTATTGGGAGCCTAGGAGTTGAGTAGTTGGTCTGTTGTGTATATTAGTGTTTATTGTGGGCAGCGGGGGTGGGTGAAGGGGTATTGTCCCCAAGGATGGGTGGTTAGGCCTACCGGATGGGTAGTGGAAGAGGGTGGGTTAACCCCTTAAATACTATAGCGGTTACTAACCACTAAAGTGATTAAGGGGTTAGGGGACATTAGATTGTATTTTTTTATTCTTCTGTATTGTTTGTAGCAACGGAGGACATGGACGATGATGAGGAGGAGGACGGCCTTCATTGTGGCAGCCTGGCAGGGGTGAATGCAAGATTTATTTACTTTATTTATGCTGCTTAATGTTGTATTTTAAATGGGCAAATGCACTATTATCCATATCTGGATATATGTCTCAGGGGGCGGGGGGGGAGGGGTGTGTATGTATTTAAAAGTATAGTTTATTTTTTTGGGGCACCTTATTTGTACCGCAGGCCAGCGGGAACCCCCTGACACCCACGGGGATCACCTGAGTTCCATGGAAACCCGCGGGGATCACCCGGGGACATTTCGCCACATCTCGTGACATCTTGTATGAATGTTGTGCCTGAAAGAAGGTAAACAACGCTTTTTTGTCTATCTCAAGCATCTTTTGTGTCTGCCTTTAGATGGCCCGCTTTTCTGGTGTGCTTTTAAAGCATGATTCAGTTATCCCTGCTTAGAGAATCCCACAGACTGGCAAAAAACGGCGCGTTTGCCTTTTTTTGCCTGATCGGACGTGCTTTGCTCGCAGGGCTGAAAATGCCATTTAAGGCCGAAAAAGAGCTGTTATCACTGCATAGTGAATCGCGCAGAAGGCTGTATCAGCCTTAAAAGCCACTTTGCCTTCTTAAAAGCAGTTATCACTGCTTAGTGCATAGCCCCCTATGTCTGCTTTACGCCAATCTTGTGATTCTGAACCTGTGGAAATGAAGTCCTTGAATATTAAATGTAATGGTTTGGCTATTACTGAATTTAACTCCTTAAGAACTCTTGAATGCATGCCATAGGGGCCAGGTGCTTTATTTACTTTAATTTTATCAAAGCACCTATGATCTTCTTCCTCAGTTAACCAATTGCTTGTTAATATAGAGGTTGAGCTTCCTCCTGCGACACTACTATTGCAATTGATTCTTCCCTGGTAAACACAGAGGCAAAGAATTTGTTTAATACCTTTGCTTTTTGCTTATCTCCAATAATGTGCCTTCCCATATCATACTGAAAGGGTCCTATATTTTCCTTTCAAATGTTTTTGTTATTAAGGTAATTAAATAACTTTTTAGGTTTGATCCTACTTTCTATTGCAATCCTTTTTTCATTATTTTGTTTTGCTAAATTGATTGCCCTTTTTCAATTTTTGTTACATTCCTTATAATTCTGAGATGATGCCTCCTTCCCTTCTAAGTTTTAGCATCTAAATGCCTATGTCTTCTTTTCCATATCCTCCCTTACCTGTTTCTTTAGCCACATTGGTTTTGATTTGTTTCTTTTATATATATTACTCCGGGGTATACACTGATGAGTGTGCATTTTTAACAATGTCTTAAAGGCTGTCCATTTATCTCCCACACTTTTCCCTGCAAAAACATCATCCCAATTTATTCCTTGAAGATTAGTCCTTAGTTTATTAAAATCTGCCTTTCTAAGGCATCGGGCATGGTCAGCGCTGAGGCACGCTTGTACTTACCTGTGAGCTCCTACAGCCACAATGAGAGCGGCTTTAGTAAGTGCGCGGAAACGTAGGTCTTAGCAGAATTTTAAATTTCAGCGCTCGCCGGAGCGCAGGGCCGGTCACGTGAGCGGTTCGCCCAATGAGGGCGAACCAGCTCCGTGACGTCACTGGCCCGCCCGCCGACACGCCCCCGGACGGTGCGCTGTCTAAGGCCAGGGAAACCACCCGCTTTCCCTGAGCCTCAGCGCGCCTCCGCACGCCAGCAGGAACCCTGGCCGAGGCCTAAAGGTTAATATTTTGGTTTAACCCATGTAATATTTTTTTTATAATTTATTTCAATTGAGACAATGTTATGATCACTATTACCAAATTGTGACCAGACTTCAATATTTCTTATTAGTTATACATTGTTTGATATTACTAAATCTAGTGTTCTTCCTTTCCTGGTTGGTTCCTCAATAGTTTGCGTCATTTAATGTCTTTAAGCACACTCGAAAACCTGTTTCCTTACATTGTAATACTAATCTCATTGCCGCAGTCTATGATTGGAAAATTAAAATCACCCATCATGCAAACATGACTTAGTTTTGTGCCTTCTCCATTTGCAAAAGTATTTTGGCTTACCCTATCTCACAGATATTTGGTGGTTTATAGCATATCCGTATAAACATTTTTTTTGTACTTTTACCTCCACTGCTAATTTCTATCCCTAAGGTCTACACATTTACATAATTCCCTTCATAAACCTCTTCCCTTATTATAGGGTTTAGATCTGGTATAATATTTAAACATACTCCACCTCCTCTTCTATTTCCTCGATCCTTCCAAAAATGGAATAACCTATACATTAACTACCCATGAGTTTCATCCCACCATGTTTCAGTAATGCCTATATAGCCATGCATAATAATGGTATATTGCTTTCCTCTCTGTTGGCAGTAAGTCCTGGTAAGAACAGGTATGCCAGCAGTAGTTATGGAGGTTTTCCCTCATCCAATGGTGATGTGCCCTATGTATGAAGGGGAGTGGCTGTATGCTCTGAGTCCCTGGATAGTGACATCAGGGATGCGCCTGCCTCCTGAAGTATATAAGGCACAACACAGTTAGTTATAGTGTTCTAGCAGTGTGTTCCAGCAGCTGTGGGAAGTTGTTGGGAAGTTGTATTGTCCTGCATAAGGGATTGTAGGAACACTTTGTGACCCTAGTGACGTAACTAGCGGTCCAGGTTGACCAATCAGCCTGTCTAAGCCACTCTGTGACCAGGGACCTGGCACAGAGAGGGTCTCCCTAGGAGAAGGGGGAATCCCACTTCAATTCAGGAGTGCTTACCTGGCGAAGGGACAGCATGGAGAGATGTGCGGCTAGAGCCGGCAGCTGCATGTGGCAGTCTGCTACATCACCGTCTACAATAAAGATGACCTTGTTAACGATACCCCCACTGTGTGAGTGTGAAGTTACTCCGCAGTGGATGGCACCTCCAAGAAGGAGTTCCTCACCAGGACCATCTCCCTGCGGAAGCATAGACCCTGATGAGGTGGAGGCGCTGCACATGATGTAAGTTGAACTCGCACCCACTACCTCAGCTACCTGTTCTGTTGAAAATCCCCTACTAACATCAAGCGGGAGACTCAGGAGTTCTGTTGCCTACAGGTGCACCACCAAACACACACGTAATGGGGGTTGGTTATTAAAGTACCCGGGCCAATGTGAGATTGGGGGGGGGGATAACCCGTTACAATTGGAGGCGCTGCTGAGAGATATATATATACCTATCAACAGGACAGGCTTTTGCTAGGCAGACGCTAGGAAACAGGGAAAGTGTATGCTGCCACTTGTGCTGCGTTGGGATGGAACCGCAGGAGTAACCTGGGAACCTGAGAGGAGTTAGTGGGTCTGGAGAGGGGCTATAGCTGTCCGAGTCACCTTGAGGTCGCGCTAGGGGTATGACGCCAGAAGGGAGAGCTTGTTAACTAGGTCAGGTGTCCTGGAGAAAGTCTGCACTAGGCTGACCAAGAGAGGTAGATGCCCAAGTACTGCATGGAAGCCCCAGAGTACTCTAGCTATTCCAGATCACTTACCGAAGGGATCACAGACTGGGAGGAAGGAGATACAGTAGACACTGAGAGAGTGAGCCTAGCCTGAGGTAGTGCAGAAACGAGTTAGACGTACGTTAGGTACACGAGGTGGTGCACAAGGCATGTTTATTGTACGGATGTGGTAGCTGCCCCGCAGAGCGGAGCTCCATGTACAATAATCCAGTATACCGTGAGCAAGAAGCGACCATCATAATGGAGGATCTGCAAAGAGCAGAAGGTCCAGGATGCCAGGATGAGGAAGGAGAACAAGCTACAGGAGAGACTCTTGTGTGTTTGCTATGGAATGGCGTGAAAGCCGAGGCTGCGCCGTGTTTGTCATGCCTATGTTCTCGGCATGATACCCCTGAGAATAGTGAGGACGACAGCCTTGCGAGATGGGAGGAACGAAATGGACTTTATTACACACCAATTAACAAACAGCCAGACGCTACCTCAAATATAAAGAAGGACAGTGCTTACCAAAATGGCGGTTCCCGCGTTCCCGGGGCACCGCGTGGGCCAGCTGCAGAAAGTCTTGCAACTCTGCAGTTTGCAAATTGTTGGCCAGGATTGGTGGCAAAGAGAAAACTCCACCCAGTTGGGGAGTTTGGCGCGAAAGCTGGAGCCGCGCCCTCATGGACTATGACTCACTCAGCCCCAGTGCTGGGTCAGCCTACAAAGCGGCGAGACATCCCTCTAGTTTCAACCAGGGGGAGTGGTCTAAAGTTCCACCGGATGCCGATGGAGGAAGTGGGGGGAAGGACAGTTCAACCATCCCCTGCCCTTCAGTTGCGAAGAGCCATTGATCACTACAGACCGCTAGGACGAGTGCTCCCGTGGTTGACCATGCCTGAGCAAGCGGAGAAAGTGGAACAGAGTCCCTTGATATCAACCCACCCCTACTCGGCTCCAGGAGGCTTCCTGATTATCCATGTAGAGGGTGTGGAGACAGTGGTCTGTCTCTGCCTGCAGTGCAGACTGCCTGGCAGAGCCGTGGGCAGTGAGGCTCGATGCCCTCACTGTAGCCTGCAGTACATGTGGCCCATGATGACTTTTGTGCCAGTACAAACTGTAGGGATGAGACATCCTACCCCGACGTTGGCAGCGGAGCTTCCGGGTGCCCTGTGGAGGGAGAGTGCATATCCCGCGGAGCAGGAACCCGGCCTGGTTCTCAAGCAGGAGAAACCCAGTCATCGTAGAGGTGACCGGAAAGGAGCCCATAGACGGTCCCCTACTGGAATACCCCGACCGAACTGTAAATTAGAGTCCTTGGACGAGGAGTGTGCCAGGCTGGCAGAGGCACAGGACTTGATAACGGAGTATTCCGTGGCGAGATGCCATTCCTCGTGGTGTGGAGACACGAAGTTGAGTGTCTCTAGTGCCGCGACAACCCGATCGCCGGAGTCCCACTGCCGTGGTGACTAGCGGGTCGGAAGGAGGTCAATACACCCCGACCCTGCGGAGCAGTAGGTTAACTCCGTGCTCACCGCAGATCCCAGGAGTGGAGGTGAGCGAAGAGCGGAACCAGGGTCAAGCTGGACCGCGTAGCAGAAAGGCGTTGCCGGATATCCTCGTGGAGGAAGAGGTCTCGCTTGGGGACCCAACCCAAGATGGCGTCGCAGCACGTGCGGATCCCGAGGCAGTTCCGGACGACCTGAGCGGTGTCGAGTGGGAGGCGATTGCGCCTCTACGATCGAGCAGTGGGAGTCGATCCCCTACGAACAGCAGACGGAGAGGGCGCTCGAATCGGAGAACGAGAGGATCCACTACCGAAGGACAGAGCGAACATTGTGGCGAACGTGAGTCAGTTGTTGCGGAGGAGCAGGCCGTGACCCTGCCGGAACCTACCGTCCAGTCCCATCCCCCAACCCCGTCCATCCCCAGGGTTAGCCCCAAGGCCCTAGTTCAAGCCCCTGTCCCTGTCACCTGTTCCTTCGGGTCTACCTCTAGTCTGGGTATGTCAGGGGATTCCCGGGGTCCTATCACGGAACGGACTGGAAGCCTGGACTGGGGAACTTCTGATGATGGATCGGAGGGTGGAGGGAGGATTTCTCGACGAGGGTCGATAATTAGCGAAAGCTATAGTGCGCTGAGCATTAAGGGCGGACACTGGTCACAGCGCAAGGAAAAGGTTATGCGATCTGAGGGTACTTCAGGGGTATCCTCGGGCGGGCCTGATGATGAGGAGGAGCCACTAGAACCTAACTCCGAGGAAGTACGGGAAACTAGGTGGTGGGCACCGTTATATGAAGGTTATGTCACCTGGCTCGACCGCACCCATTTCCTTCTAGAAATGGAGGGGGTGGTTGACCACTGGTGGGCTCCCAGAGATTTCGACGATGAGGCATACCTCAGGGCGCTAAGGGTAAGATGGGACCGAATACAAGGGGGTCTTATTACCCCAAAGGGATCTGAAGGGTTAGATGATCCGGTGGAGTCAGATGAGCCCCTGTCATGGGTGTTGCCGGGAAAGGCTGGGCAAACTAAATTGACCAGGACTTGCTGAGCTGAACGGCTATTGCAGCCAAATATAAGAGGTCACATGGGCTCGAATACCCCTATGTCCCCGAACCTCTAATGAGGGAAATAGAGGAGAATCGAGAGAGGTGGCTCCGAAATGATATTGAATATTACATAGTTAATAAGGGAGGAGCCATTAAGGGAGTTCAGGCTGAGCAGAGGGTCTCCCAACTCATGCGGGTCTGGAAGATAGGGCGCAGCGTGTATATGCACAAGGTAGTATACTGTAATGAGCGGAGATTGCCACGAGAGTATAGTGTAACCGTTCATGATGCAGCGGGGCGGGAGGTGAAGAAACCGGACCCTAGGCCCTACCCTATTAGGTCCGTCAACGAGTGGTCTGCCTTTTGCTTTGCTGCTTACTGCTGGTCAGTGAGCGGATGTTCTGTCATTATTATGAGGATGTGACAATGTTTAAATGCTAAGTTTGTGTGTTCTTTTTCAGTGTTTCCTGGAGCAAGGTACACCAAATTTAGGACCCAGCCGGGACGGTGGGGATTCACCAGGGGGAGTATATAGCCATGCATAATAATGGTATATTGCTTTCCTCTTTGTTAGCAGTAAGTCCTGGTAAGAACAGGTATGCCAGCAGTAGTTATGGAGGTTTTCCCTCATCCAATGGTGATGTGCCCTATGTATGAAGGGGAGTGGCTGTATGCTCTGAGTCCCTGGATAGTGACATCAGGGATGCGCCTGCCTCCTGAAGTATATAAGGCACAACACAGTTAGTTATAGTGTTCTAGCAGTGTGTTCCAGCAGCTGTGGGAAGTTGTTGGGAAGTTGTATTGTCCTGCATAAGGGATTGTAGGAACACTTTGTGACCCTAGTGACGTAACTAGCGGTCCAGGTTGACCAATCAGCCTGTCTAAGCCACTCTGTGACCAGGGACCTGGCACAGAGAGGGTCTCCCTAGGAGAAGGGGGAATCCCACTTCAATTCAGGAGGGCGTACCTGGCGAAGGGACAGCATGGAGAGATGTGCGGCTAGAGCCGGCAGCTGCATGTGGCAGTCTGCTACATCACCGTCTACAATAAAGATGACCTTGTTAACGATACCCCCACTGTGTGAGTGTGAAGTTACTCCGCAGTGGATGGCACCTCCAAGAAGGAGTTCCTCACCAGGACCATCTCCCTGCGGAAGCATAGACCCTGATGAGGTGGAGGCGCTGCACATGATGTAAGTTGAACTCGCACCCACTACCTCAGCTACCTGTTCTGTTGAAAATCCCCTACTAACATCAAGCGGGAGACTCAGGAGTTCTGTTGCCTACAGGTGCACCACCAAACACACACGTAATAGGGGTTGGTTATTAAAGTACCCGGGCCAATGTGAGATTGGGGGGGGGGGGGGGGGGAAACCCGTTACACCTATAATATCACATTGCTCCCTTGTAGCTATTAATTATAGCTCACCCATTTTATCTGCTAGGCTTCTTACATTAGGAAGCAGGCATTTAAGGTTTTTTTCAGTCTGTACTATTATCTTATCTGCTACTGCATTTCTACTCCAATTGGATTTCGTTTTTAGATGTCTTCTAATATTATCTGTATTTAATGTGGGTGTCTCCCTGCTTGCCAAACTCCCAATTTCCCCCATTCTACCTCCATGGTCCCTTAATATTTCCCCAACCATATCTATTCTATTTAGTTTGTTATCTGTTTCTTGTCCATCCCCCCTTCATCCTAGTTTAAAATCTCATTTTACCTTTTTAATATTCTCCCCCCTAGCACAGAAGATCCCTCTTCATTGGAGGTGTAATCCCTCCCTACAATAAAGATAGCACCGCACAGAAAAGGATTTCCATTACTCTAATAACCCAAAACCCTTCTTCCTATACCACTTTCTTAGCCAGGCATTAACCTCCCTGATCTCAGACTGTCTCCCTGGTGTGCACATGGCATTGGCAGTATTTCAGAAAATATTACTACTTTGGTGGTCCTTGCCTTAAGCTTGCGGCTTAGATTGCTAAAATGTTATTGGTGCCAACGTATACCAAGACCGCTGGTCCGTCCCAGCCCTTCCTAACAATCTGTCTACTTGATCCGCAATGTGCAGAACTCGAGCCCCCGGGAGACAACAATCTGTTCTGTTCAGGCGGTCTACCTTACTAATAATGGAGTGTCCTACCATCACAATCTTTTTTGTTCTCTGAGTATCCAGAGTCTTTGTGCTAGAGGAACTATTCCCCTGGCTGCTAGAGGAATCAATCTCCCCCAGCCTTGCCATTTCTGGCCGGACACTCCCAATATCTTCAATCAATATCGCAAACCTATTGGGATGGATCAGCTATGAACTGGCCTGCCTCTTCCTCTTCCCCCTGCTTACCCTTCTAACTGTTACCCAGCTACCTACCTCTTTCTGTTCCTCAATCAAGTTTACCATCTGCACCACTAGTCTCAGCCAGGGCCTGCTCAGTTAACACTAAACTCCTTTCAAGATTGTCAATGGCCCTCAATATTGTAAGTCTCCTCTTCAGATCAGCAATCTGAGACTCTAAAGATACTACTTGCTCACACTTCTCACAGCCGTATGCTCTCTGGAACAGCTGCTTCAAGTGCACATACATGTGGCAAAATGTGCATTGAGTGGCATTTTCAATCCTGCTCATTGTTGCAACTGTAAGGGGAGTTATAAGTGCTAACAATGAACTCTACTTCAATATTCTATACCTTTTTTCCCCCCTTTACTTGTTTTAACTCCTTCCGGTTCTAACTTCACACTTAATATAAACAGCAATCC
This sequence comes from Ascaphus truei, assembly GCF_040206685.1. Taxonomy (NCBI): domain Eukaryota; kingdom Metazoa; phylum Chordata; class Amphibia; order Anura; family Ascaphidae; genus Ascaphus; species Ascaphus truei. Next base: position 110,008,093 of record NC_134487.1, on the reverse strand, counting down.
TGGTTCTAACTTCACACAATACAAACAGCACTTGCAATTGAAATCAAACATTACAGTCACACAAATAAGGACACACAAGCTGAGGATTCATTACAAACGTCTGTTTTAAAGAGGGACACACATATACCAACCAGGTGTGTTAGGTTACCAATCCACTAATCACACCCACTGCAGGTTCAATCAAGCAGGAGAGAAAATAAAAAGTTAATTGCAGACTTTCAATTACCACACAATTTGTTAATAAATGAACCCACTGTACACTCCCCAAGTTCAGCCACCAATGCTAGTATACACTTTACACAGCACAGCACTTCCCTTCTAGTACTAACTCCACAAGTAATACAGTCACGCAGATCAGGACATGCATTTAGTATTATTAGTCAAGTCTAAAATATTCACATTCAGAACATTTTACCTTCATGTCAAAAGTTTATAATCATTAGAAAGAAAATCTCTAACATACTCAACTATCTCTGCAATGTTTCATGAAAATATTCAAGTTAAGACATATTATTGAGAGTCATATGCACCAGATGTGCCTGGATATATCATTTCTAGGAAATCATATTTTTCTTTTAGAAATATACTTTTAAACACATTTGAAATTATAACTTTTTGAGATTTTAGTGATGAAGATAATACTTGAAAATGAATATTACTGTATTAATAAAACTATCTAAACAAAGAAAAGCAAGAAAGAGATCACCAAAGCAAAGCTGCAAACCAAGCATGCAAAACTGCAATTCAAGACTTACTGAGTATACAAGGGTAGCCCTGTTTCCCTCTAGTGTGCAGGGTCTACTAATGCTGGCGTTACCTGTTGGCTCACAGAGATCTGAGCCTCTGCCACTGGGAGCCTGGGGTAACAGATATACTAAGTGGCAGCGCCTCCACCTGCACGGGATCCCAATTAGGTGAGATAACCCCACACAGGAACCAATAATAACAGCCCACAGATTATAACAATAACCTTTACTGTGCAACCAAATGACTTGTACCGGCGCTAATAGACACCTTAATGTATTTAAGTGCAATAACAAAATGCAATACTTAAGAATGGTGTGTATCACAGAAAAACACACTTCTCCACCTTCCAAGGAATATGTACAGATTCCTTAACGAAGTAGTCTTGATCCACAGGGGGGGGGGAAGGGAGCGGTATTCTCAGGAACACACCCAAAAAATAAAAGATATATACAATAATGGTGCAGTATAATAGAGCAATAGGGGAATGGGTGAATCTTGGCTCTAATGCAATTCCTACTTACAGCAGGTAAGATATAAGCAGGCAGTGGTCTGACTCTGTCAGAAGGATGTAGGTTTAGGATTGACACAGAGAGGGGAATTTGATAGTAGATAGCTTCATGCAGGATACTTTCAAGGTATATCAGCTCAGATTCACGCAGAATAACATAGGAAAGAGAAACGGACCATAGTATAGATCAGCGGTGCGCAAACTGTGGGGCGCGACCCCCAGGGGGGGCGCGACACTGCCGACGGGGGGCGCGGGGTTTACAGAGGCCCCGCGCGCTTCCCGAAGGCACTTAAATTAAGTGCCGGGGGAGCTGCAGGGCCTCTGTAAACCTAACTTACCGTGGCTCCGGCGGCTTCCTCCCTGCGTCGCCATGGCAACGCGGCGTCAAAATGACGCTGCGAGGTCATGTGACGTCATTATGCCGGATGCAAGAAGCCTGACAGATAAAATGGGTGAGCTTGAATTAATAGCTGCAAGGGAGCAGTATGATATCATAGTCATTACTGAAACATGGTGGGATGAAACTCATGACAAGACAGTTAATTTAGAGGGTTATTCCCTTTTTCGGAAGGATCAAACAAATAGAAGGGGAGGTGGAGTATGTTTATATGTTAAACCGGATCTAAAACCTATTATTAGGGATGATGTTTATGAAGGGAATGATGAAAATTTTGAGACCTTGTGGATAGCAATTAGCAGTGAAGGTAAAAGTATAAAGAAAATGTTTGTAGGGATATGCTATAAACCACCAAATATCTGTGACATGAGGAAGCTAAAATACTTTTGCAATTGGAGAAGGCATCAAAACTGGGTCATATTTGCATAAGGGGGGATTTTAATTATCCAGACATACAGTAGACTGGGGAAATGAGATTAGCATTACAACAACAGGAAACAGGTTTTTGGGGGTGCTTGAAGACAATTATATGACCCAAATTATTGAGAAACCAACAAAGAGAGGGGCAATACTGGATTTGGTAATATCAAACAATGTAGAAGTAATACCCAAATGTTCCAGGACTTGAATATGTGTTAACAGTGATCATAACATGGTCCCATTTGAAATAAATTATCAAAAATCAGATTACTTGGGTTCAACAAAGACCTTAAACTTTAGAAAGGCAGATTTTAATAAACTGAGGTCTAATTTAGTAGTAATACAATGGGATGATGTTTTTGCAGGGAAAAATGTAGAAGATAAATGGTCAGTCTTTAAAATTTTGTTAGAAAAGCACACTTATCAGTGTATACACTTGGGTATTAAATATAAAAGAAATAAATCAAAACCAATATGGCTACATAAACAGGTAGGGGAGGAAATGGATAAGAAGAGGAATGCATTTAGATACTTTAAGTCAGAAGGGACAGAGACATCGTATCAGAATTATAAGGAATGTAACCAAAATTGCAAAAGGGCAATCAAATTAGCAAAAATGGATAATGAAAAAGAATTGCAATAGAAAGTAAGGTCAATCCTAAAAAGTTCTTTAAGAACCTTAATAACAAAAAAATAAGAAAATAAAATATAGGACCCTTTCAGTGTGAGATGGGTAGGTAGATTATTGGAGATAAGGAAAAAGCAAAGGTATTAACCAGGTTCTTTGCCTCTGTGTTTATCAGGGAAGAATCAAGTTCAATAGTAGTGCCGCAGGAGAAAGCCATAATCCCCATATTAATGAACAATTTTTTAACTGAGGAAGAAGTTCATAAACGGCTTGAAAAAAATTAAAGTACATAATGCACCTGGCCCCTATGGCATACATCCAAGAGTTCTCAAGGAGTTAAGCTCAGTAATAGCCAAACCATTATATTTAATATTCAAGGACTGCATTTCCACAGGCTCAGTACCACAAGATTGGCGTAAAGCAGATTTGGTGCCTATATTTAAAAAGGGAGCTAGATCACAACTAGGGAATTACAGACCTGTAAGCCTGACTTCAAAAGTGGGGAAACTACTTGAAGGTTTAATATGGGATAATATTCAGGAATACCTAATGGAAAACAAAATTATTAGTAATTGTCAGCATGGATTTATGAAGGATAGATCATGCCAAACTAACCTTATTTGTTTCTTTGAGGAGGTAAGTAGAAATTTAGACCAGGGTAATGCAGTTGATGTTTTCTACTTAGATTTTGCAAAGGCTTTTGATACGGTTTCACACAATAGGTTGGTGTACAAAATAAAAAAAAATTGGACTCAGTAATAATATATGCACCTGGATTGAAAACTGGTTAAAGGACAGACAACAGAGGGTTGTCATAAATGGAACTTTTTCAGGTTGGGCTAAAGTCGTGAGTGGAGTACCTCAGGGATCGATACTGGGACCCCTGCTTTTTAACTTGTTCATTAATGACCTTGAGGTTGGCATCGAGAGCAAAGTCTCCATCTTTGCTGATGATACTAAATTGTGTATAGTAGTAGAATCAGAGCAGGATGTAATTTCTCTTCAGAAGGACTTGGAGAGACTGGAAACGTGGGCAGGTAAATGGCAGATGAGGTTTAATACAAATAAATGTAAGGTTATGCATTTTGGATGCAAGAATAAAAATGCGACTTACAAATTAAATGGGGATTAATTGGAGGAATTCTTGATGGAGAAGGATTTAGGAGTGCTTGTAGACAGCAGGCTTAGCAATAGTGCCGAAAGTCATGCAGTAGCTGCAAAGGCAAACAAGATCTTATCTTGCATTAAACGGGCAATGGATGGAAGGGAAGTAAACATAATTATGCCCTTTTACAAAGCATTAGTAAGACCACACCTTGAATATGGAGTACAAATATGGAGTACAACTAAGTTGGAGTATCAATATTTGTTCACGGAAACTCCCACTCTAAGTTGGAGTATCAATATTTGTTCACGGAACCTCCCACTGTTCCAGTATTTTATTATATCCCCAAGATACACAAATCTCTCACTTCCCAACCCGGACGTCCCATTATTTCCGGGATTAATTCCCTCACTTCTAATTTATCCACCTATATTGATTTTTTTCTACAACCAATGGTCACTTCACTACCATCTCACCTTAAAGATACCACTATGGTTTTACAATTGTTTGATGGTTTCGTTTGGGAAGATAATTATAGATTAGCCACATTAGATGTTCAATCACTATACACCAGTATCCCTCACAAAAAAGGGGTAGAAGCAATTAGACACTTTTTAATGACACCACAAACACTTCCCATTACACAGGTTGAATTCATTTTATCCTCAATTGAGTTCATCCTCAGTCACAATTATTATTTTTTGTTTGATTCCCTCTATTTTTTGCAAATCTTGGGGACGTCGATGGGCACAACATTTGCCCCGTCATTCGCCAATTTGTATATGGGACAGTGGGAGTCTCTGGTGATCTTTAGATGTACTCCTCCGCAGCTTAAGCTGTGGAGGAGATACATCGATGATATTATTATTGTGTGGGAGGGGACAGAAGATTCCTATCTTGAGTTTGTCACGAATCTGAACAATAATGATTTTAATTTAAAATTTAGTGGTGAAAATAGCTCAGTAAGCATTCATTATCTCGATTTAGAGATTTACATTGAGGCCAAAACTGTACATACTAAAACTCATTTTAAGGCTACAAATGTAAATTCATATTTAGACCCATTTAGTTGTCACGATAAGAGATGGGTCCAAAATATTCCCTTTAATCAATTTCTCAGGTTAAAGAGAAATGATTCTAAGGCTGTGGATTATGAAGAACAATCTTTCTTTTTAAAGAAAAGATTCCTAGACAAAGAATATGATAGCGATTTAGTAAACTCTTCGCTCAAAAAACTAGAAAGGATTCCTAGGAAATCTTTGATGAAATATCATCATAAAAAGAGTGAGAAGAGACAAAATCAAATCCCAGCATTTATTACTCAATTTAGTGATACCCATTACAATGTTAGAAAAATTCTGCAAAAACATTGGAGGATATTAAAAGCTGATCCCATTTTGGGTCCCCAACTAAAGTCCAAATCAGGGATAGTGTTCAAACGAGCACCTAACCTTAAACACATTCTGGCTCCAAGTCAAGTCTCCAGAGAGGCCATCGTATCTGGAGATATTAAAACTCGCCTAGGAGTTAAAAGCACGTACAAATGCGGAAAGTGTAAAGCGTGTAACCATATCTGTCAAGGGAAAACAGTTACATCAGGAGTTACTAACAAGGTCTACAATATTACAAGTTTCATTAATTGTCAGACAACGCATGTGGTCTATGCCTTACAGTGTAGCTGTAATTTACAGTACATTGGTAAGACAAAAAGACCGTTTAAAATGCGCATGTTAGACCACATGAGAAATGTTAAAAACGTACAAAAAATAATAGCAAAGGGTATGCCATTAACTCCGCTTTTGAAACACTTTAAAGAAGTATTAACAGTGAACCTGGTTGTATTAAATTTAAGGGACTTGAAAGTGTATCACTAGGTAGTAGACAGGGAAATAGAGATAATCATTTATTGAAACGGGAGCAATTTTGGATTTATGAAATGCATACCAGACATCCCTATGGTTTCAATGAATTAATTGAATTGACTCCTTTTTTAAGATAAGGTATTCCGTTTTTAATAAAATGAATTTATTAACATTTATTTGCATTAACATTTATGTATGTTTTTATATTTATTTGTTTTTATTTAATCATTTGTTCTTTTTTCTTTTATTCATATACAGGTTTCAGCATGATTTGTTTACATAGTATATCATTTATGTTGTTAGAGGTCTTATTCCTGTATTTTTTCATAGGGGTGAGTGCAATGATTAATTTATACTTGCACACATCCCCCACATGAGTTGCCATACACCCTGTTGCCTAGTAACCTTATTTCAAGGTGTTTCAATCAGCGTAGCAATTAGGCAAAGTAAGGGTGTTTCTCTGAGGGGGCTGGTTTCTTCAATCAGTTGCCGCCTATATATACGCGTGGATGAAGCTGTACGTGACCTCCTGACGAAGTACTTGGTACGAAACGCGTAGAGGTCACGACAGGTCATCCTGCGCGTGTATGCTGGTAAGCTGAGACGGAGCCTGCAGGAGACAGCAGCGGTTTTATCCATCTCCGCGGTGCCGAGATCCGGATCCTGTGCAGACACCGCGAGTCTGCTGACTGTTTCAGTGTGAGTGTCCGTTTCCCCTTGCCAGTGCCCAACCCTATGGCGGTTTCTATACAAATCTGTTGATAGGTTGTTTTCATGTTTGTTTTTTTCTTTCATGTTTTTTATATAAATTTTACTGTATTTGTATACTGTGCAGCTTAGGGTTTGTCTCCATTAGGTGTTCTCCGTGGTAGTACTTAGCCGTCCAGCTGCACAGCTGTTCTGAGGTGGGGTTGGATCCCCTCAGTTTTTGTGTATTTTTAATAAATTACCTTCCACTAATCCCTGGTGCGCATTTGTGCATTTTTTATTATCTTAATACAAATAAATGTAAGGTTATGCATTTGGGATGCAAGAATAAAAAGGCGACTTACAAATTAAATGGGGATAAATTGGAGGAATTCTTGATGGAGAAGGATTTAGGAGTGCTTATAGACAGCAGGCTTAGCAATAGTGCCGAAAGTCATGCAGTAGCTGCAAAGGCAAACAAGATCTTATCTTGCATTAAACGGGCAATGGATGGAAGGGAAGTAAACATAATTATGCCCTTTTACAAAGCATTAGTAAGACCACACCTTGAATATGGAGTACAATTTTGGGCACCAATCCTAAGAAAAGACATTATGGAACAAGAGAGAGTGCAGAGAAGAGGATATGTACATCCACGAGGAGGAGTCATCCCAGGAAGAAGATCGATAGCACAATCAAAAGTTCGATGCATACATAATTCTTCAGCCTGCCCCTTGTCGAAGACCCGCCTGAGGTCAGAGTAACAGACTGGGAGACGGGGTAAGTCTTCTGGTGCAGGTAGTAGAAGAGTACCCACAGGACGACAGGGTGAAAGACAGTTGCCATGGCAGGCAGACCCCCAAGTTAGTATCTGTCCTGAAATTCAGTCAATTTGAGGATTATGGGTAGGTACCAAAGAAGCCCTAGAACCACATCGATGGCTGGGGAATTGATAACGTCCAGCTGGAAGACTTTGTGGTGCAAAACACCAACCATAACTTTGATTTGAGTCATCTCTTGTGAAACGACCCTGGATCCCAGTAGTCTACCATCAATGGAAAAGATACCATGGGCACGTTTTTTCTCTGGAGAGGTATATTGACTCGCTGAGTGAAGGCTCTATCCACAAATATACCGGCAGCTCCGGAGTCTACGAAGTCCTTAGTTATATGTAAGGAATCCGTTCCTGGGTTTGGTGGAAACCCTTTCCTTACAGAACTGTGCCGCTTCCAGACAACCTCCCCTCACATCCACCTGTGCTGGCAATTACTGCAGTTCTGCTCTCTCATTGGAGGAATGCCCTCACACCTCTCTCCTGGGATTGGCCCACTGGCCTTCTTATACTGCTCTCTTACATTGCCTCAGTGCCGAGCATAGTCCTTTGTCATAGGATGTAACTGTGTTTGCCACAAGCTACCTGTTTGGCCGTCCTGTTGCTGTTTCATTGTTCCTAGATCTGGTTCCTGTTTTCTGTTCCTGGTTCCTGTTCCCGGTTCCTATTCCCGGTCCCTGGTGCCTGCTGCGTACTTCCATTGCAGAGGCAGTGTCCTGGTTCCTGTGCTGAAGCATTGGATCCCCAGCGTTATCCTTCAACTCCCTGTTCCCTGACACCTGCTGCCTTTTCCCATAGCAGAGGCCTCCTGCCTTCTGAGTCCTAAGGTCTGCTGCTCTCTCTCCTCGCAGAAGCCTGTTTTTGACTCCTGTGCTGAAGCGCTGGTTTGCCAGTGCTGCCCTGCGTTGTGCCTAGTCCGGTCTGCCTTCTCCCTTTGCGGTGACCGGTACCATGGGCCGTTCCTGCTCCTTGCGCAGAGGCTACTCCCATGCTGCTGCTGCTCCTACGCTGAAGCGGAGTGCACCTGACTTCCCGTTGCCGAACCTATGCTTTGATGTCGATGTTGCTACTGTCTCCAACCCTGACCCTGCTATGAATGACTATGAACTGCGCAATCCAGAACCGGCTGCGCGGCATAAGGTCAGTGTATTCACATCTCCACCTCAGCCCTGCGGTCCGGTCCGGGTTTTGGCGAGCACGTCCGTTACATTATAACAGAATGGTCCTGCCAAGATAGACAGATGGGAACCATCACGCGACAGGGAGATAGGAAGAAGGTGCAGATACCCAGATGATTTCGATCTGACCGGATAAGCGTCCAGAGAAGGCGGGTTGGTGAGCAGTGTGATGCACAGTCTCCTCTTAACACTTGCGAGTGTGATGTGCCTTTTTAATTTTGCTACGTTGTATGTTCGTTTTTTATACTATTTCATATAAACTTTTATTTTCATACTCAGAAAACCCATACCAAGGTGCCCGCTGGAATATCCATTCCCCCATACAAACCTTTCATTCCCCTTTCTCTTTGGCAGGAGGTCCTATGATGGGGACATGAGTCCAATCTTGCAGGCGAACCGGGGGTTTGGAAAATGTGAGCTTCTTGAGAGGACTTTTTGGTGGCCAAAATTAAAAACGGAGGTACAACAGGACTTCGTCTCGGCCTACAGTGTGTGTGCCCGAACTAAGGTTCCTTGAACACTGCCATGTGGGCTTCTGCAGCTACTACCCTCCAGTCCTTGAATGCACCTCTCCATGGACTTTATTGCGGAACATTCCCCCTCTCAATTTACGACGACCAACAGTCTATCTATGACTCTCTGGGCTGTTCCCCATTCTTTTCAGCATGGGGTTACCAACCCCGTACCCTTCCCCTTCATTCTCCAGCAGTAGGGTTTCAAGCAGCTGATAGAAGGGCACAAATTTTGCAGGACCTTTGGAAGGGGATTTAGGCAACCCTTTGCTCGGCTACTGAGAAACAGAAAAAGTAAGCGGATAAACACCGGAGGTCATGACATCCATACTCCGTCGGGGATAAGTTATGGCTCTCGATGTGAAACATCCATTTACGCCAGCCTTCAGATAAACAAACCACGATTCATTGGCCCCCACAATATCATCCCAAAGATCAATGAAGTCACCTTTCAGCTGGAGTTTACCTCTTCATTAAAAATTCCTACCACTTTCCTTGTGTCCCTCCTGAAACCTGTGGTGAGGAATCACTTTTCAGACGATCCTTCCTCTCCAAACCCGGTAACCGTTGAGGATCAAAATCAATATGAGGTGTGACAGATATTTGAGTCTCGTAACTCCAGAGTATCGATTCCATATCTGGTGGACTGGAAGGGGTCTGGTCCTGAGGAAAGGAGTTGGGTGAAGACTCAGGATCTTCATGCTCCAGCCCTGGTCAAGGCATTCCTGTAACGGGTGCTCACTATAAACAGGACAGGACCGCAAGGCTGAGGTGGGGATATTGGAATACACCGACCAACAACCGCCCAACCGCACCCAGATTGCAGAGTCGTAGACATGTAGTGGGTCAGGGTAAGAGAGTTTAAGATGGTCATGATACTCACTGTGGTCTGGGGTTGGAGAAGTCGGATGGTCGTAGTCCGTAACCAGAGTCCAGGAATTTAGAAGGTCGAAGTCCAAATACAAGCCGAGGTCAAGGGTAGAGGTCCAGGAAGAAGCAAGGGTCAGGTACAATGAAAAGTAGCAGGCAGGACACAAGGAAAGGCAAACAGCAGGTTGCTTAAGGCAAGCAGGAGTCACAAACTATTGTTATGCTCAGCCAACTTGGAGGAGGGCTGCTGAGCATATAAGGGAGTGAGCCAATAGCAGGGCTGCACTAGGCTGTGAGGGATGACTAATCGGACATATTCTGTCCACTGGTAAGCAGGGGTGGAGTAAGCCGCAGGTGTGGAGTAATTGGAGGTAATCGTGTTAACCCCGTGAGTGTCCCTGGAGGGAGCTTCTCTGTGGATCCAGGACCACTCCTCAGGACCGCAGCCCCTCCAATGGACCAGGTATTGGAGTTTTCCTCTTGTTAACCTGGAGTCCAGGATGGTCTGGACCTCAAATTCCTGTTGGCCTTCAACAAGGAGAGGCTTGGGAGGAGATGTCGAAGCAGGGAACTGGGCATCCTGGATGAAGAGCTTGAGTAGGGAAGTATGGAAGTCTGAAGGAATCCTCATCGATGCTGGCAACTCCAGCCGGTAGGCCACCGGATTGACCTTCATGATAAAGGGAAATGGGCCAATAAACCTGGGTTCCAATTTTGTAGAAGCAACCTTCAGCCGAATATTTTTCGTGGACAGCCATACCTTTTGCCCAATAATGTAGGTTGGTGTCTCATGATGATATCGGTCAGCCTGTTTCTTCTGCAACAAGACTGCCTTTCTGAGATTTTGTTGAATCCTTTTCCAAGAGGTTTGCAGATGCAGAATCCTATTATCTGCAGCTGGTACCATGGATCTAGGTCCTGTGGTAGGGAGAGCCGAGGGATGGAAGCCGCAGTTGGTAAAGAACGGTGAGTCTTGGGTTGACTCATTACGGAGATTGTTGTGGGAGAATTCGGCCCAAGGCAAGAGATCAGCCCAGTTGTCCTGGGTATCTGAAATGAAGCAGCGGATGAACTGTTCAAGTGATTGGTTGGTCCGCTCCATCTGACCATTAGTCTGAGGATGATAGCCGGAAGAAGAATGAAGAGAAATCCCTAGTTGTTTGCAGAAGGCCTGCCAAAATGTAGATATAAATTGAGATCTTCGATCCAACACAATAACTTGGGGAACCCCATGAAGACGGATGACTTCCTTGAGGAAAATTTCCGAAAATTGAGGGTGTTGTGTAGACCCTTGAGGGGAATGAAATGGGCCTGCTTGGAAAACTGGTCGACCACCACCAGAATGGTATTCCTGCCTTTGGATACGGGTAATTCCATGATGAAATTCATGGAAAGATGCGTCAATGGGCGTTCCGGAATTGGGAGGGCTTGCAGTAACCATGATGGCCTGTTACAGTGAGTCTTGTTTTGGGCACATGTCGGACATGTGGTGACAAATTCCTTTATGTCCTTACATATCCCGGGCCACCAAAAGTTCTGTTCCAGGAGGTCGATAGTTCTCCTTGTATCTGGGTGTCCGGAGCTTTTAGATGAGTGACCCCATTCCAGAACCTTTCTGTGATAAGCTGGTGTGGTGTAGAGGCGCCCATCTGGAACCTCAAGACCATCCAGAATATAAGACTGGCCTTGCGTGATGTCTTCTAAAGTGTCAAAAGTGTTGGCGGAGATTATACAAGATGGGGGAAGTATGGTTTCTTCTTGGACCTCAGCCTTGTCTTCCACAAGAAATTGGCGAGAGAGAGCATCTGCCTTCAAATTATTTGACCCTGGTAAATCCGAAATAATGAAATTGAATCGATAAAAAAAGTGACCATCGGGCTTCTCGCGACCCTAGGCGATGTGCACCTTCAATGTAGAGAAGATTCTTGTGGTCCATCAGAATAGTAACAGGATTTTCAGTGTCCTCGAGCAAATGTCTCCATTCCTCCAAGGCCATTTTGATGGCCAATAGTTCCCGGTTGTCAATGCCATAGTTCTGTTCGGCGGGCGAGATCTTTTTGGAAAAGACGGCACAAGGGTGTAGTTTGGCTTGTGGAGTCTTCCTTTGGGACAGCACTGCTCCGGCTCTGACATCAGAAGCGTCCACCTCAAGAGTAAAATGTAACCCCGGATCAGGATGCACGAGCACACGGGCTGATACAAAGGCTGTTTTCAGCTTCTCGAATGTGTGGATGGCTGCAGGAGGCAACAGTGCGGGGTCGGCTCCTTTCTGCATCAATGCCGTTATGGGCACTATTACCGCCGCCAAAATGTTCTGTATGAACCTCCGGTAGTAATTGGCAAAGCCTAGGAACCATTGTATGGCTTTCAGGGTTGTGGGAAAAGGCCAATCTAGAACCGGTTTCACTTTGGCTGGGTCCATGGCCAGGCCTGTGTCGGAGATGATGTAGCCTAGAAAGGACATCTGGTGAAACTGACACTTTTCCAATTTTACAAATAAGTGATTCTCCCGCAGACGTTGGAGAGCCTGTTTGACATGGCCAGGATGCTCGTGTGCAGTCTTCGAAAAGATAAGTATATCATCTAAGTAGACAATGATGTATTGATCGAGAAGATCCCTGAAAACTTAGTTGACAGAATCCTGGAATACCATGGGCGCGTTGCAGAGTCTGAACGGCATGACAAGGTATTCATAATGACCATCCTGGGTGTTAAACGCTGTTTTACACTCATCACCCTGTCAAATTCTTACTAGATTGTAAGCTCCTCGTAAGTCTAGTTTGGTGAAAATGGTGGAACCCTGGAGTCTGTCGAAAAGTTTGGTAATAAAGGGTAAAGGGTACTGGTTCTTAATTGTGATCTTATTAAGACCCTAATATTCAATGCACAATCTGGGTGATCCATCTTTTTTTTAACAAAGAAAAAACCTGCACCTGCAGGGGATGAAGACTTTCGGATAAAACCTCTTTGTAGATTTTCTTGGATGTATTCTTTCATGGCTTGGTCTCTAGAAGTGACAATGGGTAGGAACATCCTCACAGTGGTGTTGAGCCGGGCAGTAGATCAATAGTACAGTCGAATAGCCGGGGGGCGGCAACACCTCGGATTGAGCATTATTCCAAGTGGCCCATTATAAGTGGCATGTCTACTGAACAACTGAAGTTTAAAAGGAAGGAACTCTTACCCTAATGGATCTTATCCTTCTTCTCTCCTCAGGTAAAATCCATCTCTAAATCCTCATTGAAGCGTCTGCTGTGTGTATTATATAGTATATGCAAGTGATCCAATGCTAGGTAAAATCCATCTCTAAATCCTCATTGAAGCCTCTGCTGTGTGTATTATATAGTATATGCAAGTGATCCAATGCTAGGTAAAATCCATCTCTAAATCCTCATTGAAGCCTCTGCTGTGTGTATTATATAGTATATGCAAGTGATCCAATGCTAGGTAAAAACCATATTTGAATGCTGTTTTCTGTCTACCCCTAATCAAATTAAGTGTTGCCACCTAGGCAGGGAACACCCTGTGTAGAAAACCATTTGTTTGAATGTGCCTCAGATGTGCTAATTAAGCAGACAGAACCACACTGTCATGTGACTTTTAGGCCTATATAAACCCAGTCAGAACAGCTAGTCTGCTTGCAGCCCATATCCAAGTGGCCCATTATAAGTGGCATGTCTACTGAAAAACTGAAGTTTAAAAGGAAGTTCAAAAGAAGTGAGGAAGAAGTGGACACCCCATCTGGCCCTGATTCCTGCATTTGAACTACGCTGGAAAGGAGGATATCATCAATACCAGACTGCATCATTACTGCTGTGATGCTGCCTTTACCATTTATATTTGCTGTGACTTCACTTCTTCTCAAATTATGCACTTCTTTCTACCAGCCTCAGTATGTCTCAAACTCTATTCATATATCTCCATCTCTCCTTCCTTCCCCACTTCTCAGTTCACATGAACTCCTTTCTTACCTGCGTCCTCTGACACCACACAGCTATATCCCCTGCACTAAAAAATACCCCTACAAATCCTCCTCACACATTCTCTTTCTAGCCATGCTTTTTCTCCTTGCTTCTGGGGATATCTCTCCCAATCCTGGTCCCTGTCTTATTTCTACTTGCTCTCATCCTCGCCTCCCACATGCAACTTCTACTCCTTCTGGTGTCAACCCCTCCAACCTCATACCCATCCCCTGCCACCCTCCCTCCTCTCTCCCTTTCTCCTGTGCCATTTGGAATGCTCGCTCCCTCTCTAACAAGTTCCTCTCTGTACATGACTTCTTTCTCTCTCACTCCCTGCTTCTCTTTGCTATAACTGAGACTTGGCTCACTCAGTCTGACTCTGCTCTGGAAGATGCCCTCTCCTATGGTGGCCTTTCCTTCTCCCACACTCCGCGCACTGATGGCAGGGGTGGAGGCGTGGGGCTCCTGCTCTCCTCTCTCTGCCGTTACCGAACCCTTTCTATTCCCCCCTCTCTTGCTTTTCCCTCCTTTGAGGCTCACACTGTCTAGATCTTCTCTCCTCTCCCTGTTAATGTGGTGGTCATCTATCGCCCACCTACCTCTACTCATCCCCCTTCTGCCTTTCTCTCTCACTTTGAATGCTGGCTCTCTTTCTTTCTCTCCTCAGACTCCCCTGTTCTTCTCCTTGGGGACTTCAATTGCCACATTGATGACCCCTCTCTCTCTTGGGCTTCCCGCTTTCTTTCTCTTACCTCTTCTTTTGGCCTTCAACAGTGGACTGCAGCCAGCACCCACAGGGATGGCCACTACTTAGACCTGGTTTTCACTAAAAACTTCTCTCTCTCTGATTTCTCCATTTCCCCTTTTCCTCTCTCTGACCATCATCTCATCTCATTCTCTTTATCTCGCTTCTCCCCTTCTCCACCTCCATCTACCCCCCGGTTCTGCAGAAACCTGCGCTCTATTCACTTACCTGACTTTGAGTCCACTTTACACTCCTCCCTCTCCTCTCTCAGCTCTGCTACAGACCCTGACAACCTGGTCAGAAAGTACAACTCTGTCTTGTCCTCGTCTCTTGATCTACATGCCCCGCTTTCTCTCTGCCGCCCTCGCCCTTCTAACCCTAGACCCTGGCTAAATTCGCACACGCGCATGCTGCGTTCCTCCACTCGTTCCTCTGAACGCCTCTGGAGGAAGTCTCACACTCTCGCAGACTTCCTTCACTACAAATTTATGCTATCCTGTTTCAACTCTGCCCTCTCGCAAGCTAAACAAGCCTACTTTTCTGCACTAATCAACATGCACAAGTCTAACCTACACCGACTGTTCTCTGTCTTTGATACTCTACTCAAACCACCTTCAGCTGCCTCTCCTTCCTCCATCTCCGCTCAGGACTTTGCTGACTATTTTAAGGAAAAGGTGGAATCCATACGGCAGAACATCCCCTCTGTTTCTTCCCCCCATCCTACACCTCTTCCTAACTCTCCTCCTGCCTTCCTTGACTCTTTTTCCACTGTCTCAGAGGAGGATGTGTCGCTGTTGATCGCCTCTTCTCCCTCTACCACTTGCCCTCTTGACCCCATTCCCTCCCATCTCCTAAAACCTCTAGCTCCTACTATAATCCCTATGCTTACACACATTTTTAACTCCTCCCTCTGCTCTGGAACCTTTCCATCCTCCTTCAAACATGCAACAGTCATACCATTACTCAAAAACAGCAAGCTTGACCCACCTGTCTTTCTAACTATCGACCTGTCTCCCTCCTGCCTTTTGCCTCTAAACTCCTTGAACGTCTTGTATTCTCTCGCTTGCTCCATTTTCTCCACACCTATTCTCTCCTAGACCCTCTACAATCTTGCTTCCGCACTGCTCACTCCACCGAAACAGCCCTCACTAAAATAACTGACGACCTCCATGCTGCCAAAGACAGAGGTCATTACACTCTGCTCATATTACTCGACCTCTCTGCAGCATTTGACACAGTGGACCACCCTCTTCTCCTCTACATTCTCCATACTCTAGGTATTCGGAACAAAGCTCTATCCTGGATCTCATCCTACCTCTCCCATCATACTTTTAGTGTCTCTTCTGCTAACACCTCCTCCTCTATTGATCTCTCTGTGGGGGTACCCCAGGGCTCTGTCCTGGGACCTCTTCTCTTTTCTCTGTACACACTCTCTCTAGGTGACCTAATAACATCTTTTGGGTTTAATTATCACCTCTATGACGAAGACACAAAAATATACTTTTCAACACCTGACCTTACACCTGCTGTACAAACCAAAGTTTCTGAATGTCTCTCTGCTATATCATCCTGGATGGCCCTCCGACGCCTTAAACTCAACATGGCTAAAACAGAGCTCCTCATACTTCCTCCCAAACCTGGCCCTACTACCTCCTTCCACATTACTGTTGGAACTACGATCATTCACCCAGTAGCCCAAGCACGCTGCCTAGGGGTCACACTCGACTCCTCTCTCACATTCGCCCCTCACATTCAAAACATTTCTAAAACTTGTCGCTTTTCCCTCCGCAATATAACTAAGATACGCCCTTTCCTCTGTTGTTCGACTGCTAAAACTCTGACTCAGGCCCTCATTCTCTCCCGTCTTGATTACTGTAACCTCCTGCTGTCTGACCTTCCTGCCTCTCACCTGTCTCCCCTACAATCTATCCTATATGCTGATGCCAGAATCACTCTACTCTTTCCTAGATCTGTCTCAGCATCTCCCCTCCTGAAATCCCTCTCCTGGCTTCCGATCAAATCCCGCATCTCACACTCCATTCTTCTCCTCACTTTTAAAGCTTTACATTCCTCTGCCCCTCCTTACATCTCATCCCTAATTTCTCGCTATACACCATCCAGACTCTTGCGTTCTTCTCAAGGATGTCTTCTTTCTACCCCCTTTGTATCTAAAGCCCTCTCCCGCCTTAAACCTTTTTCACTGACTGCCCCACACCTCTGGAATGCCCTTCCCCTCAGTACCCGACTAGCACCCTCTCTATCTACCTTTAAGACCCACCTTAAGACACACTTCCTTAAAGAAGCATATGAATAGCACTGTGGATATTCTGAACACATGATACATAAAGATTGGCCCCCTGCAGACGCACTTACCAGAACTCCCTCCTACTGTCTCTGTACGTTCTACCTACCTACCAATTAGATTGTAAGCTCCTCGGGGCAGGGACTCCTCTTCCGAAATGTTACTTTTATGTCTAAAGTACTTATTCCCATGATCTGTTATTTATATTATCTGTTATTTATTTGATTGCCACATGTATTACTACTGTGAAGCGCTATGTACACTAATGGCGCTATATAAATAAAGACATACAATACAATACAATTATTGAATACATCCTGGAATTCAGAGTAAATTGTAGGTAGAAGAGAAGTTACCTGGTTGGGTACTGAGACCCCGCATAGACCTTTGGATGGCACATAGCAGTTCTGCAGGCAGTGAAAACTCCATTGGAAAGGTTGGAAAGGTTGTGCTTCTGTCCCAGGTTGAAGTCGACAGTAGGAGTATTGATGACGTCCAATGAAATCCTTTCGGAATGAAGTTCTCCTGTGTGCAACTGAACAGTTTGAATAAAGATAAAGGCGGGATGTAAAGGACGGCCGTTAATAGCTTCCAGACCTATTGGGTGGCTTTTGCGTACCAAAGGTATTTTAGTTTTTCTGCAAATCCGTGAAATCAATGAAATTCCCACCTGCCTCTGAGTCCAGAAAGGCCCGAGTGGAGGCCTTGAAGGTATCACCAGTAAGCGTGATAGGTAACAGAAGCTTGGTTAGCATCTTGGGAGGGGAGGCAGAAAGAGTTCCCAGTGTGATCCTCCCGGCTCTCACTGGAACTTTGGCGTTTCCCGACTTATGGGGGCAGGAGGTTACCTGTTGTCTGACATTATGGCAGCAGAGACAGGATCCGGCATTTTATTTATTTATTTATTTATAAAATATTTTACCAGGAAGTAATACATTGAGAGTTACCTCTCGTTTTCAAGTATGTCCTGGGCACAGAGTAAAACAAATAATACATGGTTTCAAGTACAGTTACATAAATGAACAGGGTATACATTATATACAAGACATTGCGTGCACAGTTAAAGAAAATATATTATGAGCGTATGAAACAGTTACCGACCAGGTTAAAATGTGAGACAGCCTTAGATTTGAAAGAACTTAAACTGGTGGTGGATGTGAGAGTCTCTGGCAGGCATTACGTCTGCATTGTTTTTCACCGGACGAAAATTTGTTGCCTCCGAGCTGCATGGGTTCTTCCAGGTCTGTGCAAGGAAGGTTAAAGGGCCCTGTTAAAAGGTCACACAGAGATTGTATACCTTGCCATTCTCTCCTGTAACCCCAAATCCACTTGGATGCATAGGCTGATGAGTTCTTCTAGTTCCGTGGGGCGTTCCAATACGGCAAGTTCATCCTTAAGGTTCTCAGACAGGCCTTGCCAGAATGCCGCCGCTAATGCCTCATCGTTCCAGCCGGTCTTTGCGGCTATGGTCTGAAATTCGACTGCATACCGGGCCACGGGATGACTGCCTTGGGACATATGGAAGAGAGATGAAGCAACTGTTACCTTGTATCCGGGTGTGTCGAATACTCTGCGGAATTCTTTGGTGATGCGGACAATGTCGCAGGTGAGATCTGGCCTTTGTTCCCAGGTGGGTGAAGCCCACGCCAAGGCGTCATCAATGAGCAGGGAGATGCTATAGGCCACCTTGGATCGCTGGGACAAAAAACGGGAGGGCATAAATGCGAACTGTATAAAACATTGATTGAGAAATATGTGGCAACCAAGCGGTTCACCGCCATAGCGGTTGGGTGTAGGAAGTTGGGGTTTGGAGGCTATGTTCATGGGAACGGCGGTGGGAGCAGACACCGCTGAGGGAATAGAATCAACCGGGGTACATTTTGCCTGGTCTGTAAAAGTTTGCACTGTCAGTTGGAGTTGGTCCATACGATGACTATTCTGGTCAAGATACTTTTCCAGTTTGGCAAACATGTCAGAGTGCAGGTTCAAGACTCGACACACCTCAGTGGGGTTCATGTTTGTGTGGCCGAGTATACTGTCATGGGTACTCACCATAAACAGGATGGGACCACAAGGCTGAGGTGGGGATGTTTGTATACACCGACCAATAACTGCGCAACCGTGTCCAGATTGCAGAGTCGTAGTTGTGTAGCTGGGTCAGGGTAGGAGAGGTTAGGATAGTCGTGATACTCGCCGGGGTCTTGGGTTGGAGAAGTCGGATGGTCGTGGTACTCGCCATGGTCTGGGGTTGGGGAAGTCGGATGGTCGTAGTGCGTAGCCGGAGTCCAGGAATATAGAAGGTCGGAGTCCAAATACAAGCCATTCTGATTGGCTGGCATCATTCCCTTTAAGTGACGTCATTAAAAAAAAAATTTTAAGTCGGCAAATGGTTTTAACAGCCAATCAGGTGGCTGTTAACCATTTTGAGGCTAAATGTGACGTCACAAGCCCTATTTAAGGCTGTGACGCCTCATTTGAGCCCAAAAAGACGATGAGACAATATCGGTTGGGATCAACCATGGGGCTTTTTGGATTGACAGATGAAGATAGAAGATAAAGAAGATCAAGAAATGGTGACAGATGAAGATAGAAGAAGGTGATTAAAGAAAGAAAAAAGAAGATTTGGGTACCTGATCCGGATCTTCATGGCGGATGGCATCGGATGCTGTTTAGAGGCCTTCAAGGTACGTGAGCTTCCTGTTTCCCCGAGAGTCGGAGGGCCAACGCTTCTAATGGTAAGTAATATATTGAATGTTTGTAAATGTCTTTTTTAACAGGTTATTTCATTGGATGTGTGTTTTTATTTTTCTAGGGGGAGGCACATTGACTGATAATATATGATCATTAGGGTACAGATTAATACATTATTATGACAATATTTGGGGGGCATTTCTGGCTTGGTATTGCTGTTGTTTTTTTAATTACAGTTTATTATGTGGATGTCATTGTTTGTTTTTTTCCTGCTTGATGGAAATCAAAAATGTTTGCGATTGTTGTTTGTTTTTACTTAATGTTGTATTATGTTAGCTAATGCGTTTAATGGTTATTTCAGATATTGTTTGAATTTATTTCTTTGTAGTTTAATGTTTCAATTAATTCATTAATGTTGTAGAAATTAATTGGTTTGATTGGTTAATGTCACTATTAATTTTGAGTTGGTTTAGTAATTAATTGGTTTGATTGGTGACTGTTTAAAATAATTCCGAGTTGTTTTAGGAATTAATTGTTTGGATTGGTTAATGGTTTAATTAATTCATTGTTGATGTTATTGCTTCTATCATTGGATTAGCTGGCTACTGTTTTTATTTAGGGTGCCCATTGAGTGCTATAGAGGCTTATCATGCCCATATTATTATTATATGGGTATGATGTACCACTATACTACTCAATGGGTACAGGTTGGGTATAGTCAGTCCGGGGTGGGTGCTTAGACCTCCCGCGTTTGTATCGGGGCAGGGTGGGTTAACCCCTTAATTACTATTGCGGTTATTAACCGCTAAGGTGATTAAGGGGTTAGGGGCCATTAGAATGTCTTTATTATGTATATATGCTTTCTGGCAACGGAGGACAGAGGGACATGCTGGTGTGGTAAGTAGAACTGTATTTATTTACTTTATTGATGCATGCTAATGTTGTGTTTAATAATGGGCAAATAATCTATTATCCATATCTGGATAATAGTTATTTTGCCCATTATTGTGTGTGTTTGGGCAGAGGGGGGCGTGTATTAAATATTTTTTAATATAAATTTCTTTCATAGTGTAGATGTGCAGGTGGTCTCTGGAGCTGAACCGCATTGGTTTTATGTCCGGGGACACCCTGCTTCCCGAGATACAGGCACCTTTATGGGGTGCCGGTATCCCTCTACATTGAAATGTCCCGCGTCACGTGACTGGGACATTTCAAAGCATAGGAGATACCGGCACCCCATAAAGGTGCCTGTATCTCAGGAAGCAGGGGGTCCCCGGACCTGAAACCAATGCGGTTCAGCTCCGGAGACCCCCCGCTCACATACACTATGAAAGAAATGTATATTAAAAAACATAATTTGTGGGCAACATTTTCGCTGTGAGAGGCGGCTCTCTCAGAGCCGCTCTCTCTGCAGCAGAAATGTATCGCCAGGTTAGGCCTTTTCAGAGGCTCTATGCTATCGCTGGCAGCATATCGTTCGTTTTGGGAATTTTGCTGTGAACGGTAATGAAGGCTTGCTGAATACCGTGATAGCAACGCCCAAAGAAACGGCGATTTAAATGCCCTGGCGATAATTTTTATCAAACTTTACTGCATGAGGCCCTTAGACTCTCTCACACACTCTCTCTCTCTCCCGCTCTATATTCCCCCCATTCTAACATTGGCTGGCTGAGACCTCCAGAGTCGCTGTACCTGGGTCACTTGTCCCAGCTTTCCTGCCCTGTTAACATCCCTGTAAATAGATCAACACTCAACTATCTCCACCACTATAGTGAAAACTATGGTCCCCTGTTCTAAGTGGCATCATCATCTAATGACATCATTACAAAGAGGCTTTTTCCATCAACACATCTCATAGTCGAATAATTGGCATAGCAAAAAATACAGCCTTTTATTATATGCTTGCAAAAGTATATTATCATACATAACAAATGAGCCCTGCTGGTGAGGATGATTTCCTGGTGATAATTGGAGTGTATTAAAGAAACCAATGTACATCTAGTCTTTTATTATTTTACAATAACAGCCAGGTGGATCCATCAGCAACAATACCAACACATCAAAAAGATCAATAATCTGATAGGGATTCATGCCTAACCAGCATTGCTAGAATACTTGATCACTTTGTGAATAACGGTTGGGAGTATTGAATTTATGTTCACTTATGCATTCTTGGAGCAATCTTATTGTCATTCCTACTGTGGATTTTTCAAAACATAGCATTAAACATGTGAAGTCCTGAAGGTGAGAAAAGGATTCCTCTTTAATAACAGTGGTGAATTTTTCAGTGTAGTGTCGTAAATCTAAAAATATGGTTAGAATAAGTCTTGTCTTTTTTCATTATCACCTTGGAGCAGAAACACGTTTGCTCATGCAATGTAATTCACTGACTCATAATGATCTTATAGGAGGATGATTAAAAGTGCCCCCCTACATTTTATTACCTTGACCAGACCGTTTGTTATACGTTGTCCTTTTTCCCTTTTTCCCTCCCCCCCTTGTTTTTTACTCTGTTTTGTTCCCTATGTATTCCCTCCATCCCTCTCCCCCTCTCCCCCTTTTTACCCTTTGTTTACTGATTAGTTCAATGCTTAATTCCTACCTAGCCCCCATTAGGGTTGGCTTTTGATCTGTATTACTCTTGAATATATCATTTTCATTCACATATTGACGCTTGTGTCTGTTTTTTCATACAGAGTGCTGGGAACCATTATATAGATTTAATGACTAAAAGTGAGATCTACTTTTGCCCTTTTGGTGTTCTGCATGTTGAATTATGTGGGAGAAACTACATCAATTCACCTAGTATTTGCAGGTAGAGCCATGCTACTCAGGGCCACCGACAGGTTACCCAGGGCCCCGGACTAGTTACGGCTGGGACCCCATCCCTACCCGTGTCGGCAGTGTTGCAAACCCATTTCACACTTCGCGAAAACCCTCCTCTATTTCCCCCCCCACTTCCCATGTATTTCTTTCCTTCCCATCTCTTCCTCGATCACTCCCACCTCACACCCTCTCACTCTCCCCCTCTCCATCAATTACCCCACTCTTACTCAATCCCGCTCCCTCAATCCTCCCTCCTCACACTCTTCCCACTCCCCCCTGCCACACATACAATCCCACACACACGAATGGCCCCTCCACAAAATACATAAAAAACCCACTCCCCATATACATATAACCCCCCAAACACATACAGTAAAAAAACGACCCACCTCCTAATAAATACAGAAATATAGACTTACCTACCTTGGGGATGGTATCAGTCCTCTGGTGCCCAGCTCTCCCCAGCTATGTGGGCCATTGAGTGCTGACAATAGAGAGAGGCACCTACTTTGTCTGGCTGCCGGGCCCCATCTCTCCCTCACTGTCCTGCACGGGGCCTCTAATGTCAGCACTCAACTTCTTTGCCCAGTTGCCGGTCCTCTCATTGCAACTGGGCCCCGGCTCACCCAGATGTGGGCCTCTCTCACTGACACAATGCAGCCACACCAGAACAGTGAAAATCGCGGCACCAAGAACAGTAAGTCTTGCTACCTCTATATGACTAAATGAAGCTAATTTCAGTGAAATGTTTAATGATTAAGTGGTAGTGAATGGTGTATAATTTTCAAAATGATCTTAGAACTATTTGTTGGCTTTCTAAATTAAGTAGGATATGTTTTAGTTGTCTTGTTATCATAAAGGGACAGGAACAAGATAAACAATGTCCTATACTCCAAGAAAAGTAAAACCTTCAAACTTTCTAAAAATGTCAGATTCTTAAAAATAATTAGATATTATTTGAAAGTCAATAAGCCTTTTACTGCCATTTCTACATTTCACTCCTAACCTATACCCTCGCTAGAAGATTGCATAGAAAGAAAATGCTCTCATAACTTTATAAATGTCCTAATAATGACATGATTATAAAGCCTCTAGTACTGTACTCATCCTGGTAGAGGAATTCCTTGGCAATAACGGAGGAGTCAAATAAAAAATAAGACATACATATAGTTATTGATAGATTTGTGGTCTCGCTCTCCGTTTTACACTCTTTATCTGTGTCTCGGCCTGTCTATTACATACATACGACTCCGATTAATAATGCAGTCAAAGCAATACCAGGTTTTCTTTCATGGAAGCTGATTATTTTATTATGATTTTGAAATAGAATTGACTGAGTGAGAAGTCACTAAAGCAAAAAAGGAATACCTTCAGTAAATTAGGCACACTAGAGCAAATTGGGGAGACGGACGAGAGGGTAATGAAGGACTCATTATAGATACACTAAGAAACATTAAGATACACTAAAATGTAGAAAACAGGCAAGCAGAAGATATGATGCAAGTCTTTAACAACGTGAAACCACAGATTTTTCCCACTGTCAGGCCAACACATAATCGTAACAGTATAATTAATAGACCCTTCAATAAAGAAAGCACAATCATTCATCAATCTGCACAATTACTTTTTGAAAAAATAAATGTATCAGACCAGTAGAATATATATACTGTAAATCATAGATGCCGGCTGCATATTTTCTTGTTTGTTTAATGGAGTGAATTAGGGGTATTTTGCAACCATGCCACTTCTTGTTTATATACAATAAATAGACATACACAATTTTATGAAGCTCAAAACCCAGTCCCACAATACTATATTTTTATATATTTAATTGTGCTAATTGGAGTGCTACTGGGAATGTTACATCAAATATACAACAGTAATCATAAAAGCTGCAATGACTTTGCAATGTGAAGCTATGGTGAGTAATGAGTGACAAACCCTACACTATACAGTGTAAAGCTAATACAAATAACAGTTGTGAGCACATTCAGCTCTCAGACGGGTCTGCAAAAGTAACAGAAATAGGACAGGTAAATAGTGGCATGCTTGTCTTTACTATAACATATTCAAGTCCTACAATGGCCTATTCCATGGCGTGGCAAGAAATAAGTACAATAGGTAAAAAAATACTGTACTTTTTAACAGAATAAAAAAAAGAAAGTTGCAATCTTAACATTGATTGGCCTAGATCGGGGAGTTGCAAGTAAAAGCATTGTACTGTCCAGAGTCTGAGGCACCTACCCAGTGGGAGGTCTTGAGTGCCTTAGCACGCCCTCCTCTGAGATTTGTCACCAACCTAATCAATGCTCTGATTGGCCACTAGCCCCCATCCTATGTAAAGGATAGCAATAGAGGGCTATGTAAGGGGTGCTGCTGATCTGAGCATTATTTACCCTCAGAGGGAGAGACACCTGGAAGGAGTGTGAAGATACCCTCAGAGGGAGAGACACTCTGGGAAGGAGTGTAGAGATTCCCTCAGAGGACCATCTGAGAGACACTCTGGGAACGAGTGTGGAGTTGATGGAGATACATGTTAGAGTGGCTGCTGTGTGTTCAGCACTCTGATACCGTGAAGCAGAGAAGTGAACAGTGGAAACCCATTTGAAGTGGGTCCCTGCACCTTGTAAAGGTAGATCTCATTCACCAGACCCCCGTGAGTGTGTATATTTTTGTATTTTGTATCCTTGTGTGTTTCCAAGGTCTTATCCAAAGTAAACCTTATTTTATTTCACTGCCTTGTTTTGCCCAGTGACTGATCCCTTAAATATAAATGGTGTTAAAATACCTGGTTGACCGTTACAGGTGGGGAGAGAGAGGTTAGGGGGGGTTGGGGGAAATGAGGGGAGAGAGAGGTGAAGGGGGAGAGAGAGAAAGGCGATGGGGGGTGAGAGAAGAGGTGGGAGAGAGAGGTGAGGGGGGGGAGGAGAGAGGGGGAAGAGCTGAGGGAGAAGAGAGAGAGGTGGGGGGGAGAAGAGAGAGAGGTGAGTGAGGAAGAGAGAGAAATGAGGGGGGAATAGAGAGAGGTGAAGGTGGTAAGAGAGAGGTGAGTGGGAGAGAAAGAGGTGAGGGTGGAGAAATGGGGGTATGGGAGGAGTGGGGGCTAGAAGAGGGGAGGGGGAGAGGTGGGTGGAGGAGAGATGGGGAAGAGAAGTGGGGGGGGGGCAGTGATTTTAAATACAAACTAAATATAAAGCAAATAATAATTACCTTAGCACAAGCTATACAAGTGGTGGAAGAAATATTACTTTGTTGCAAGTAACAAAGTTATTAGTTGGGAGTGTGACCCTCCAGCTTCTGACAGTACTAGCAGCTGTGAGACAGTATGCTGCTATGCTGTGTGAGGAGAGCAGCAGACTGGTAACAGTTTTAAATTTGGCAGTTTTTAATTTCATATTCCCAGTGCGCGTTGCCTGCATCTATGAAAGTAGAATTGGCAAGTTCCCAAAACGTCCGGGCATTACTGAAATAATAATGCCCGGAATTTTAACCAATCAGAGAGCAGGGATTTCAGTAATGCCCGGAATGTTACATCTTTAGCCTATAATTATAAATATGACACTGTTACACTTAATCACTGGAGAGGAGACATTTATAATGTACTTTGTTTCTTGATCTTTATATGTTTCATATATATGTCAACTCTATTTTTTGGTTTCAAGTGGGACCTTTCTTTTATTATGCACTCGTTACTTATTGAAATTGCATGGTTACATTTACAGTATACGACTATGTATTTGTGCTACACAGAACAGTCATTTATTGGCTGAAGGCGATATATAATAGATGCAAACACCCTCTATCGTGACCCCCTGGCTAAGCATGCAGTTGTGAAACACGTAGCGGTCACGTGAGACTGGTCAGCGTGCTCTCCCATTGGCTGGTGCAGTGAAACTGGGAAGTTCAAGTGGACGAGACATATTATATTGTTTTTTTGTCAATAGTCTTGTACTTCTGACTTTTTATCATTGGTTGGGTTTTTGGTTATCTTAACCAATATCAATAAACGTGCATAAGATATTCTTATCAATTACTTGTGTTTTATAATTTTTTGTTATTTGTTTATATTTTTCGGTTATTTTTACCATGTTATTTGGTCCTCTTTGGACCTTAAGTAATATTTATATTAAATATATACTTTTTATTCTGACCCCCGGTGCACTGTGTGCATATTTCTTATCGTGCACCATAAGAATAACAGTTGGGTTTTTTCCTATTGTAACACATATTTTCAAAATCAGAGTTTGATGAGTCCGGGCGATTGTATTCTTTGCAGTAATCAAGGGTCCTTGCATGTCTTTTCTAAATGAATGAAAATAACCAAGATGTTACTGACTAGTTGATGCCCCATCACATCTGTGTGCCTGGTTTAAAGATGAGCGAATAGCCCTAGATAGGAAGAGACATGGTATATACTGTAGATGACTGGTATGTGACTGCAATTGTTTCAGTGGACCCCTCAAATATTCTCAGTGCCTAAAGCCCCAAGACATCTGTACTGACCCTGGTTACAGTGAAACAAGACTGTGTACAGTACCTCCTACTATTTCTCACCCAGCACTGCCAGTTTATATTATAGTGTTTGCATTAAGTTACAAAATACAAAAGTAGATGTTTCATAGGTTGAGATACCTTACAATTATTCAAGATGATAGATCTTAATCGATGAAATTATAGAGTTCAATGCTTTTGAAAATTCATAGTTCAGTTCAAGTGTAATGCATTCTACAATTTAATCAATATTAAATGTCATGTTGGCCTATTAAAAACTATCACCACAAATAACAAATCTATACCCGTAAAACAATATCATTTTTAGAACTTTATTAATTACTTCATAAAGTAAAACCCTGACAACCTGGTCAGGAACTACAACTCTGCCTTATCTTCCTCTCTTGATCTTCATGCCCCACTTTCTCTCTGCCGTCCTCGCCCTTCTAACCCCAGACCCTGGCTAAACTCCCACACACGCATGCTGCGTTCCTCCACTCGTTCCTCTGAACGCCTCTGGAGGAAATCTCATACGCTCGCAGACTTCATTCACTACAAATTTATGCTATCCTGTTTCAACTCTGCCCTCTTTCAGGCTAAACAAACCTTCTTTTCATCACTAATCAACACACACAAGTCTAACCCACGCCGTCTCTTTTCTGTCTTTGACTCTCTACTCAGACCACCCTCAGCTGCCTCCTCTTCTTCCCCCATCTCACCTCAGGACTTTGCTGACTTTTTTAAGAAAAAGGTGGAGTCCATACGGCAGAACATCCCATCTGTTGCCTCCTCTCATCCCACAATGCTTCCCAACTCTCCTCCTGTCTTTCTTGACTCTTTTTCTGCTATCTCGGAGGAGGATGTATCACTGCTGATCTCCTCTTCTCCCTCTACCACTTGCCCTCTTGATCCCATTCCCTCCCATCTCCTAAAACCTCTTGCTCCTTCTATAATCCCTATGCTCACACAGATCTTTAACTCTTCCCTCTACTCTGGTACCTTTCCTTCATCCTTCAAGCATGCAACCGTTATACCATTACTCAAAAACAGCAAGCTTGACCCTACCTGTCCTTCTAACTATCGACCTGTCTCCCTCCTGCCTTTTGCCTCCAAACTCCTTGAACGTCTTGTATTCTCTCGATTGCTACACTTTCTCAACACCTATTCTGTACTAGACCCTCTACAATCTGGCTTCCGCACTGCTCACTCTACTGAAACAGCCCTCACTAAAATAACTGACGACCTCCATGCTGCCAAAGACAGAGGTCATTACATTCTGCTCATATTACTCGACCTCTCTGCAGCATTCGACACCGTGGACCACCCTCTTCTCCTTCACATTCTCCATACTCTTGGTATTCGGAACAAAGCTTTATCCTGGATCTCCTCTTACCTCTCCCATCGTACCTTCAGTGTCTCTTTTGCTAACACCTCCTCCTCCTCTATTGATCTCTCTGTGGGGGTTCCCCAGGGCTCTGTCCTGGGACCCCTTCTCTTTTCTCTCTACACACTCTCTCTAGGTGACCTAATCACATCTTTTGGGTTTAAATATCACCTCTATGCTGACGACACACAAATTTACCTTTCAACCCCTGACCTTACACCTGCTATACAGACCAAAGTTTCTGAATGCCTCTCTGGAATATCATCCTGGATGGCCATCCGCCGACTGAAACTTAACATGGCAAAAACAGAGCTCCTTATACTACCTCCCAAACCTGGCCCTACTACATCCTTCCACATTGCTATTGGAAATACGATCATTCACCCAGTAGCCCAAGCACGCTGCCTAGGGGTCACACTTGATTCCTCTCTCTCATTCTCCTCTCATATTCAAAACGTTTCTAAAACTTGTCGCTTTTTCCTCCGCAATATCACAAAGATACGCCCTTTCCTCTGTTACTCATCTGCCAAAACTCTGACTCAGGCCCTCATTCTCTCACGTCTCGATTACTGCAACCTCCTGCTGTCCGGCCTTCCTACCTCTCACCTGTCTCCCCTACAATCTATCCTAAACACTGCTGCCAGAATCACTCTACTCTTTCCTAAATCTGTCTCAGCGTCTCCCCTGCTGAAATCCCTCTCCTGGCTTCCGATTAAATCGCGTATCTCACACTCAATTCTACTGCTCACTTTTAAAGCTTTACATTCTTCTGCCCCTCATTACATCTCAGCCCTAATTTCTCGCTATGCACCATCACGACTCTTGCGTTCTTCTCAAGGATGTCTTCTTTCTACCCCCTTTGTATTTAAAGCTCTCTCCCGCCTTAAACCTTTCTCACTTTCTGCCCCACACCTCTGGAATGCCCTTCCCCTCAATACCCGACTAGCCCCCTCGCTATCCACCTTTAAGACCCACCTTAAGACACATCTGCTTAAAGAAGCATATGAGTAGCACTGGATAATCATGGACACATGACACAAAGCTTGGCCCCCTGCAGACGCACTTACTAGTATTCCTCCTACTGTCTCTGTACGTTCTCCCTACCTACCAATTAGATTGTAAGCTCCTCGGAGCAGGGACTCCTTCCTTAATGTTACTTTTACAGTATGTCTGAAGCACTTATTCCCATGATCTGTTATTTATATTTGTTATTTATATGACATGTATTACTACTGTGAAGCGCTATGTACATTTTATGGCGCTATACAAATAAAGACATACATACATACATAAAGAATAAAATGATAAAAAAACAATTGTTGCAATGTGTGTATGGAGTTAATGACATCAAATAATTATTTATCATTCATAAGTAACCATGTATTATTAAATTGTTATTCTTTTGACCATTCAATCGAATATCACCTGTGTGCCCATAAAATGAGATGCTTTCTTTTTATAGATCACATATCCATAGTAAATATACGTATTGGCACTTTGCTTTCCTTTGAATGCATTCTGTAATATGCTACAAATACACAAACACGTAATTTACAGGAAGGAATCGTGTCTCAAGTTTGCAGCTGTTTAAACAATAGCATGATGGAGATTGCTTAAGATGCTGCTCTGGGTTCTTTTTTCCCCCAAGACATTGTTAGAGGTGGCTGCATATTTTCTGACATGAAATCTTACAGTTATACTAAATATCTTCCCTGGCAGTTAAAGAGGTATTCCAAGCAGCTCAAAAAAAAATCTTTTTTATGTTTTAATATATTTAATATATTCACTAAATGGCTGCCTTTCAGTTTCAAATCAATCCTTCAGTTAGTGTAACTCATTAGACACAAAAGAATTCTTATATTACTAAGGAAACATTATCTATTGTTACAGTTTGCAGCTGAAACTGCTGTGAAAATTGGCAACACATTATCACAAATAGGAAAGTGTTACAAAGATCTTGCACTGCTGGGGTGGTGAGCTTAAAGCCTGCTATAGAAATCAAAAGATGGTCAGTATATTACAACAGCGGGGTGCAAACTGTGGGGCGCGCCCCCTTGGGGGGGCGCAAGATTATGTAGGGGGGCGCAGGCTGCTTGCAGGGAAACCTGGGGGAGGGCAGAGCTGTGCACGGGCGGCCAGAAGCTCTGTGCTGCTGCTTCTATGTGTCTGTGTCTTGCAGAGGGGGCAGGGCTTCTCTCTGCACACAGACAGCCCCTCCTTCTCTTCCTGTCTTCTTCCTGCACCAGTTTTCAGCAGCATGGCTGGTTAGGGGATCGGAGCATGTCGCCCCCCCCCAGGAGAAAGTCTGTGTCTGTGTGTGTGTGTATTGAGTGAGTGAGTGAGTGTGTGTGGGGGGATTGAGTGTGTGTGTGTGGTGATTGAGTGTGTGTGGGGGGGGATTGAATGTGTGTGTGTTGGGATTGAGTGTGCGTGTGTGTGTGTGTGTGTGGGGGGGGGGGTTGAGTGTGTGTGGGGGGGAGATTGAGTGTGTGTGTGTGTGTGTGTGTGTGTGTGTGAGGGGGGATTGTGTGTGTGTGGGGGGGGTGTGTGTGGGGGGGGGATTGTGTGCGTGTGTGGGGGGGGGAGCGAGTTGTGTGTGTGTGTGGGGGGGGGGATTGTGTGTGTGTGGATTGAGTGTGTGTGTGTGGGGGGATTGTGTGTGTGTGGGGGGGGGATTGTGTGTGTGCGTGGGGGGGAATTGAGTTTGTGTATGTGGGGATTGAGTGTGTGTGTGGGGGGGGGATTGTGTGTGTGGGGGGATTGAGTGTGTGTGTGTGGGGGGGGGGATTGAGTGTGTGTGTGTGTGGATTGAGTGTGTGTGTGTGGGTTGGGGGTTGAGTGTGTATGTGTGTGTGGGGATTGAGTGTGTGTGTGTTTGTGGGGGGGATTGAGTGTGTGTGTGTGGGGGGGTTGAGTGTGTGTGTGTGGGGATTGAATGTGTGTGTGGGGATTGAGTGTGTGTGTGTGTGGGGGGGGATTGAGTGTGTGTGTGGGGGGGGATTGAGTGTGTGTGCGGGGGGGAGATTGAGTGTGTGTGTGTGAGGGGGGATTGTGTGTGTGTGTGGGGGGGGGGCGAGTTGTGTGTGTGTGGGGGGGTTGAGTTTGTGTGTGTGTGTGGGGGGGGGGTTGAGTGTGTGTGTGGGGGGGGGATTGAGTGTGTGTGTGTGGGGGGGGGATTGAGTGTGTGTGTGTGTGTTGGGGGGGATTGAGTGTGTGTGTGTGTGTGTTGGGGGGGTTGAGTGTGTGTGTGGGGATTGTGTGTTTGTGTGGGGGGGAGGGAATTTTGTGTGTTTGTGTGGGGGGTATTGAGTGTGTGTGTGTGTGTGGGGGGGGGGATTGATTGAGTGTGTGTGTGTGTGGGGATTGATTAAGTGTGTGTGTTGGGGGGGTTGAGTGTGTGTGGGGGGTATTGAGTGTGTGTGTGGGGGGGGATTGAGTGTGGGGGGGGATTGAGCGTGTGTGTGGGGGGGATTGAGTGTGTGTGGGGGGGATTGAGTGTGTGTGTGGGGGGGATTGAGTGTGTGTGTGGGGGGGGATTGAGTGTGTGTGTGTGTGGGGGGGGATTGAGCATGTGTGGGGGGGATTGATTGAGTGTGTGTGTGTGTGTGTGTGTGGGTATTGAGTGTGTGTGTGGGGATTGAGTGTGTGTGTGTGTGTGGGGGGGGGATTGAGTGTGTGTGTGTGTGGATTGAGTGTGTGTGTGTGTGGTGGGGGGGATTGAGTGTGTGTGTGTGTGGGGGGGGATTGTGTGTGTGTGTGTGTGTGTGTGTGTGGGGGGGGGTGGATTGAGTGTGTGTGTGTGTGTGGGGATTGAGTGTGTGTGTGTGTGGATTGAGTGTGTGTTTGTGTGTGTGTGGGGATTGAGTGTGTGTGTGTGTGTGTGTGTGTGTGTGTGTGTGTGTGTGTGTGTGTGTGTGTGTGTGTGTGTGTGTGTGGATTGATTAAGTGTGTGTGTTGGGGGGGGTTGAGTGTGTGTGGGGGGGATTGAGTGTGTGTGTGTGGGGGGGATTGAGTGTGGGGGGGATTGAGTGTGTGTGTGTGTGGATTGAGTGTTTGTTTGTGTGTGGGGATTGAGTGTGTGTGTGTGTGTGTGTGGGGGGGGATTGATTAAGTGTGTGTGTTGGGGGGGGGGGTTGAGTGTGTGTGGGGGGGATTGAGTGTGTGTGTGGGGTGGATTGAATGTGGGGGGGTTGAGTGTGTGTGTGGGGGGGATTGAGTGTGTGTGGGGGGGATTGAGTGTGTGTGTGGGGGGGTGGATTGAGTGTGTGTGTGGGGGGGATTGAGTGTGTGTGTGTCGAGGGGGATTGAGTGTGTGTGTGTGAGGATTGAGTGTGTGTTTGTGTGTGTGTGGGGATTGTGTGTGTGTGTGTGGGGGGGGATTGATTAAGTGTGTGTGTTGGGGGGGGGTTGAGTGTGTGTGGGGGGGATTGAGTGTGTGTGTGGTGGGGATTGAGTGTGTGGGGGGATTGAGTGTGTGTGTGGGGGGGGGGGATTGAGTGTGTGTGGGGGGGATTGAGTGTGTGTGTGGGGGGGATTGAGTGTGTGTGTGTGGGGGGGGGATTGAGTGTGTGTGTGTGTGGGGGGGGGATTGAGCATGTGTGGGGGGGATTGATTGAGTGTGTGTGTGTGTGGGGATTGAGTGTGTGTGGGGATTGAGTGTGTGTGTGTGGGGGGGGGATTGAGTGTGTGTGTGTGGATTGTGTGTGTGTGTGTGGTGGGGGGGATTGAGTGTGTGTGTGTGTGGGGGGGGATTGTGTGTCTGTGTGTGTGTGTGTGTGGGGGTGGATTGAGTGTGTGTGTGGGGGGGGATTGAGTGTGTGTGTGTCGGGGGGGATTGAGTGTGTGTGTGTGAGGATTGAGTGAGTGTGTGTGTGTGTGTGGGGATTGAGTGTGTGTGTGTGGGGTAGATTGAGTGTGTGTGTGGGGGGGGATTGTGTGTGTGGGGGGGTTGAGTTTGTGTGTGTGGGGATTGTGTGTGTGTGGGGGGAGGGAATTTTGTGTGTGTGGGGGGGGGGGGATTGAGTGTGTGTGTGTGTGTGTGTGGGGGGATTGATTGAGTGTGTGTGTGTGTGTGTGGGGGGGGATTGATTGAGTGTGTGTGTTGGGGGGTTGAGTGTGTGTGGGGGGGATTGAGTGTGTGTGTGGGGGGGATTGAGTGTGTGTGTGTGTGGGGGATTGAGTGTGTGTGGGGGGGGATTGAGTGTGTGTGTGTGGGGGGGGATTGAGTGTGTGTGTGTGTGGGGGGATTGAGCGTGTGTGTGGGGGGGATTGATTGAGTGTGTGTGGGGATTGAGTGTGTGTGTGGGGATTGAGTGTGTGTGTGTGTGTGTGTGTGGGGGGGGGGATTGAATGTGTGTGTGTGGTGGGGGGGATTGAGTGTGTGTGTGTGTGTGGGGGGGATTGTGTGTGTGTGTGTGTGCGGGGGTGGATTGAGTGTGTGTGTGGGGGGGATTGAGTGTGTGTGTGTGTCGGGGGGATTGAGTGTGTGTGTGAGGATTGAGTGTGTGTTTGTGTGTGTGTGGGGATTGAGTGTGTGTGTGTGGGGGGGTGGATTGAGTGTGTGTATGGGGGGGATTGAGTGTGTGTGTGGGGGGGGTTGAGTGTGTGTGTGTGTGGGGGGGATTGAGTGTGTGTGTGGGAGGGATTGAGTGTGTGTGTGGGGCGGGATTGAGTGTGTGTGTGGGGGGGATTGAGTGTGTGTGTGGGGGGTGGGATTGAACGTGTGTGTGGGGGGGATTGATTGAGTGTGTGTGGGGGGGGATTGAGTGTGTGTGGGGATTGAGTGTGTGTGGGGATTGAGTGTGTGTGTGTGTGTGTGTGTGTGTGTGTGTGGGGAGGGATTGTGTGTGTGTGTGTGTGTGTGTGTGTGTGTGTGTGTTAGTGTGGATTGAGTGTGTGTGTGTGTGTGTGTGTGTGGTGGGGGGGATTGAGTGTGTGTGTGTGGGGGGGATTGTGTGTGTGTGTGTGTGTGTGGGGGGGGGGGGTGGATTGAGTGTGTGTGTGGGGGGGGATTGAGTGTGTGTGTGTGTGTCGGGGGGATTGAGTGTGTGTGTGTGTGTGTGTGTGTGAGGATTGAGTGTGTGTTTGTGTGTGTGTGGGGATGGAGTGTGTGTGTGTGTGTGTGTGGGGGGGGGATTGAGTGTGTGTGTGGGGGGGATTGAGTGTGTGTGTGTGTGTGGGGGGGAGGATTGTGTGTGTGTGTGTGTGGGGGGGGGGAGGATTGTGTGTGT
Source organism: Ascaphus truei (assembly GCF_040206685.1). Lineage (NCBI taxonomy): Eukaryota > Metazoa > Chordata > Amphibia > Anura > Ascaphidae > Ascaphus > Ascaphus truei. The sequence continues at coordinate 109,973,716 of NC_134487.1, read as the reverse complement.
GTGGGGGGGGATTGTGTGTGTGTGTGTGTGGGCGGGGGAATTGTGTGTGTATGTGTGTGTGGGGATTGAGTGTGTGTGTGTGGGGGGGGGGGGTTGAGTGTGTGTGTGTGGGGGGGGGATTGAGTGTGTGTGTGTGTGGGGGGATTTAGTGTGTGTGTGTGTGGGAGGGGGGTGAGTGTGTGTGTGGTGATTGAGTGTGTGTGTGGGGGATTGAGTGTGTGTGGGGATTGTGTGTGTGTGTGTGGGGGGGGTTGTGTGTGTGTATGTGGTGATTGATTGAGAGAGAGAGTGTGTGTTGTAATACAGTGGTGCACAAACTGGGGGGGGGCAATGAGGCGCAAGATTATTTAAGGGGGCGCAGGCAGCGTGCGGCAAAAACTGGGTGCGCGGGCCGGCAGACGCTGTGCGCGGGAGGACGAAAAAGCTGTGTGCAAGGGGCGGCCACGAAGATGTGCACGGGCGGGCAGCCGAAGATGTGTGCGGGCGGGCAGCCAAAGATGTGTGCGAGTGGCTGAACAGGATAGTGCAGGTGGCGGCCTCGTGGTGTGTGTGTGCACACGTGCAGGGGCTTCGAGCACGGTGAAGTCAAACGCCCCTCCCGGTGTCTGCCCTGCAATAGCGCTGTGTCCCTGCTCTCCACCGCTGGCAACCTGCTTCGCTGCGATCTTCTGCAAGTGAAAGGGTCGGCTGCACCTATATCACTATATCAATCATACTATGAATGTACAGAAATAATTAAAAAAAAGTGAAAACACAACATTGAAAACGGAAAAAAATAAATAATAATGTAGGTAGGAGTGTGGATGACAATGGGATAGCAAGACAAAGAGCAGGGAGGGGAAGGTAGAAACAAAAAGGGGGGCTGGGAGAGGGAAGGGAGGTAGCAAAGAGGTGGATTAATGCCCCCCAAAAGTATTGCCTTTGTGCACGTACGCTCTCCCAAGCTTGGCACTTGGGGAGACAAACAAAATTGACTTTGATGTGCACTCAGCAGCAGTCATTACACACACACATAGCCACACACAAACACACACAAATAGCCCCGATCCACGCTTGCAAAATTATGCAGGACACCCTGTGCTCATGCTTGGAGAGTTGGTGATGTCACCGCTCTCAGCGGCAGCATGGACGCAGCCTAATTTTGCAAGCGCGAGCTGTTGAAATATGTAAGTGTTTAAACATATTTGGATTTATATTGTATACCGTTTAATAAAGGGTTTTTTTTTTTGTCATGTGATTTTGATTACATCAGGCAGGGGGTGCCCGAGAAATTTAATGGATGAAAAGGGGGACTCGGCATAAAATGTTTGCTCACCCCTGTTAAATTACAACTCAATAAAAATTTCATGCACAGTTGAATTTTAAAATAAAAAAAGGTTGTAAGTAATATCTAATACTACAGAACTGATCTATTTTAACCCCCCCCCCACACACACACACACACACACACAGGCTATTGCTTGGATTGCTTCTTAGAGCAATTGACTTGACCCAGAATCTAGCCCCAATAACCATTAATATTAATTAAGTTTTCATTAATTGTTTGAAATATCAAGTAAATATGTATAGATCAGGATGTCAGTTAAAAATCTATGACCAAGGAGGCGCGAGCTTCCCCCCCTCTCCTATTACCCCTCTACATAAAACATACAAATCACGAGAGGACACATTTATGGAGGTAAAAGGCCGCGGCTTATTTATTAAACACAAATGGGGATAGCGTACCACCTGTCCGCGCCAGAATGCTCAGAGCTGGGCAACGCAAAGGGGGCACCCGGAAGTACGTCCCGGTGACCTACCCCCTCGCTTCAAACCCCCCGGTTACCAGCCCCGAGCAACTTCTGGCGGGACAAGCACCTACCCCCCCCCCGACTGCCGCCGCGACAAAGCAATTGGTCCACTGACCTCTCCATCATAATCTTTTCTTCCTTGTTTCAAATATTCTCTTACTTATCTGCAAAATAAAGAAATGTTAACACTAAAAACAATTTTTTTTTTTTTTTTTTTAATTAACTTAACTCAAAGGGATGGGTGGGTGGGAAACTGCTCCAACGCCAAGGAACAAGTGACAGTTGCTTGTTCCTTGGCTCTAATTTGAAACCCAACCGCCCCAACTGACTCCTCGACCACCAGACCAGATGGGGGGGGGCCGCACCCCCCGGTCAATTGCTGTTGCCACCCATACGGGCTAGGCCAGCTCTATGACCAAGGAGGCGCGAGCTTCCCCCCCTCTCCTATTACCCCTCTACATAAAGCATACAAATAACGAGAGGACACATTTATGGAGGTAAAAGGCCGCGGCTTATTTATTAAACACAAATGGGGATAGCGTACCACCTGTCCGCGCCAGAATGCTCAGAGCTGGGCAACGCAAAGGGGGCACCCGGAAGTACGTCCCGGTGACCTACCCCCTCGTTTCAAACCCCCCGGTTACCAGACACAAGCCACTTCTGGCGGGACAAGCACCTACCCCCCCCCCCAACTGCCGCCACCAACGGGCCTGTTTAACCCCCTTAAATCAGACCCATACCGCCATACCCCTATGACCTCTTCCAATCCTTCCTGTAAATCATTATTAAACATGTCCACCCCAACATCTGACAACTGTACCCCATCCTCCCTAAACCAGCCACCCAATTTAAAACTGAACTGCGGGTGACGAATGACCCAACCCCCACATTGAACCAAGAAATTCCCCACCTTCCTGTTTAACATCTTCCGCGTCTTGTTAACTCTCCCCGGGATACGCGCACCCCTCGAAACCAACCTGCATATTATCTCGGACCAAACTAATTGCACCCCTGGCCAAACCGTTAACATACGTGCCAAATCTTGCTTAATCTGCTAGAATAAATCAATCGACCGCAATTTTGCCACATCATTACCCCCAACATGAATAATGATGATGTCCGGTGCCCTCCTACCCCTGGCCCTAGAAATTAGCAGCGGAAAAAGCCATCACCACCGCATCCGTCTCATCCCCCACCATGTTACCTCCACCTGCTCCATACTCAAACCTAAATACTTTCCGTAGGGGCGCGAATTCGCCCTCTTCCCAGCCCAGTGTACCATTGAGTCCCCCACGATCCAAATTACCACGGAATCTACGCCAACCTTGCACTGACATCCTCACCTCCCTCCTGCACTTCAAACTTGTCAACCAACAAATGGAACCACTTCCTCCTTAACCCTCTGCTTATCTCTTGGTTGGACTGTGGTTGAAAAACAACCCGCCCCCTCAAGGTCTTGTCAAACTCCCCACCTTTTGTTAATTTTTTTTTTTTTCCCCTCGCCTTGTTGATTTCTCCTAGGCTACTCGCGCACATCCCAGCTCTTTTGCCCAGCACCCCACTAATCTATACTGTACTATTCCCCGGCGGCGATGTGAACCACCTGTCGGGACCTGACTGATGCAGAAGCTGGCGCCGCTTGTGCCCATGTCCCGCACTGTTTTCTGAGAGAGCTCGAGAGGGCTCCACCACAAACTTCTCTTTGTTTGTCCCCGGCGGCGATGATAACCGCCTGTCGGGACCCTGCCAACATGGCTGCGTCCAGCCCTGTGAATTGGATGGGCCAACTGAAGGGGATGCTGCTTCTGGCGTGGGTGTACCCATGCGCTCAACCAAATACCCCCTATAAGGTTGCCTCATGTCTGTCGTGGGTGCCTCCCTACACACCCCTAAACTTTTCCGTGCCCATGCTGCTTGTGCGGGCTCCTGAGACCGGACCCCTGGTGTACCTTCCCACCCCTTATCGGGCCACCCTTGATACTCCCGTGTTAACCGACTGCCCTGTCATTCGTGAAAACAGTGCCAGACGTATGCTCATCGTCCCTGCTTCCCAAATCTGTCTCACCCGGCATTGCAACCTGAAAAAAGTTGTGATAAACCCTAACCTGCGAAGGTAGCACCTCACTCTCACGCTTGCCATTCTTTGCTGCTTACCCTTGCCAACCAGCGGCGTTGCGCACCGCATGTCAGGCCCCACCACCTCGTCTAGCCTTTCGAATGAAGGTCCTCCACGGCGTCTGAAATGTCTTTGAACTGTAGAAAACAAAACCCCATCACCGTGTGACGATGGTCCCCGAGTCCCCTTTGTTTAGAACTTTACCGAAATTATAGGATGAAAACACTCCCCAGCGGTTTGTCAGACTGCTGCAATGCTAATAAACGTTGCGTTTCGTGAAGCGTGACTCCTTCTACGTTTCAAGCGTGTTAACCGCTTTCAGGGCTCCACCCGGTGATTTTTTTTTTTTTTTTATATATATGCACCCAACCTTCTATTAGAAAGTCTCTCCCGGCATCTGTTTCCGGCCAGGCTGAGGACAACGCCCGTTGCCATCCGCCGTCGTGCTTCTGCCGGGGAAACGTGTCCTGCACCTGTTTTGCTGAGGAACCGTGTCCCGCATCTGTGTTTTTTTTTTTTTTTTTTTTTTTATAGGGTTGGGACCCATGTCCCACCCCTGTTTTTCCAGGGACCCATGTCCCACCCCTGTTTTTCCCAGGGACCCATGTCCCACACCTGTTTTTGTGGGGACCCATGTCCCACACCTGTTTTTGTGGGGACCCATGTCCCACACCTGTTTTTGTGGGGACCCATGTCCCACCCCTGTTTTTCCAGGGACCCATGTCCCACCCCTGTTTTTCCAGGGACCCATGTCCCACCCCTGTTTTTCCCAGGGACCCATGTCCCACACCTGTTTTTGTGGGGGACCCATGTCCAGCACCTGTTTTTTGTGTGGGGGACCCATGTCCCAAAATGAACGATCGCTGTACCAACACAGATTCTCCTGACCCCTTCCACTCTGGCTCAAGTGAGCAAACACTTTTCCAAAACAGGTTTTTCTAGCCCCCGTTCAATCTGGCTTTCCCAAGACACTCCCCGGTAAATCCCAAGCTAAGAATTTACCTTGAAACCAGTGTGGCTTGCACCAACTCCTGTGCAATGTTCCTAGATTTTGATACTGTCAATCATGTTGATCTGTTATCCTGCTTAACCAGCTCCAGTGGAATAAGGAAGCCTCTTAAATCTGCTTGTTTTCTAAAACCGTGACAAAACTTAAACCAATATACTTGGGCCCAAAGCTAAAATGTATTTTTTTTTTTTTAATTTTTATTTACTATTGCTAAACCAATAGCTTCCATAATCACCTCTACTCTGTCTGCAGGCCATAACCAGAGACCTGGAAGTTTCAGAGTTATCCCAAGCTTCAAAAGTGGGGACAAAACCACTGCCTCAAATGACAGGCCAAAATCTCTTCTCCCAACACTATCCGAAGTCATGGAAATTGTTTCGCTCCCAAATTAAGCGAAAACCATACCAAGCCAAATATTTTTTTATTTTATTTTTTAGCCGTTACAATCTGGCTTCAACCCCAAACCCTCCTTGGTAACCCCTGCTACAAATTTGTAAAGAACTCAAGTGTGGTGTGGAAAGATAACAACTCAGTAGTGCTATGTCCCTTGATTTCACAAGGCTTTTGAACATGTTGATCATGTCATCTTGCCCAATCAACTCCATAGTTCTGCGATAGAGAAGCATGCTTAAAAGCTGGTTTCCTTTCTACCTATCAGGTATATCCCAGCATGTATCCATCACAGGCTCTATGTCCGACCCCTTGGATATGACCTGTGGTGTCCCGCAAGACCTTTCTGAAGCCCCTACTCTTCTAAATGATCATCAATGATATTCCTAAAGCTTATAAGAGAGCTTCAATACCCTTGCATGCAGCTGGCCCCATCTTATGCGCACACAGCCATAGCCTCTCTGATCTCGATCACCTATTTCCATGTGACTTTGAGACTTGAAAATTTGGATTTCCCACAACAAGCTGTTTTTCAAATACTAACAAGTCGGTAACAAAAGCTATTTGGGACCAAATCTGAATTCCAAAGCTTCCAAGCCTGAGCAGACACCGGTCACTCCTTGACACACTGTTACTCCTGAAACATGTTTCCAATACTTGGGCATCTAGTTTGACTCCCCTCTAACATTCGTGATGCACAATGGTACCCTGCCATCGAAAACCTCTGCAAAACTAGGTATACTTAACCAGAACAAAACCTCCATACATCTGCTGATCAGCAATCATACACTGGCGACACACTTTATCGCAGTGCGGCCAGATCCGCAAGCCGGGAGATTTCCCGGCTTGCTAGTGGCCGCCCCTCGGCGTGCCGCGCGTCATAGACGCGCGGTCACGCGTCTTCGGGAGCCTGCGCCCCCTGCACGCGCGTCCAGGGCTCCCCGAGGGAGCCCTGGTGTCCCGCGATCGCGGGACAGCGGCAGGGGGTTCCGGGGGACCCGGCGGACCCGGCAGCGGTAGGGAGAGCGCCCCGATCGGAGGGCGCTCTTCCGCTGCTTCGGCGCGCGCCCGTCACACTCGGGCGCGCGCCAGGCTACTGCTGCGGCACAGAACGGGCAAATGCTCGAATAAACTGTGCCGCAGCAGTATCATGCAGCAAATGCTAACACCAAATTATCGCCTGTGGGGACATAGTATCCGGCTCACTGTAGGCATGTGGCGTGTGAGGGGTGGCCACATGGTGTGCATGTTTTGTGTACATATCTGAATCCCAATGCAGTAATAGCTGCATTAGTTAATGTCATATTCCATTCTTAAATCACCTATAACTATCCCAACTAAATATAATTATAAATCTAATCCCAGTAATATTCTGCGCTAGGCTCAAACATTGCATTGTCCTACACAATTCTTGTGACACTCAAAAGAAACTTGCACCGCTCAACCAGCTTATGGTAAAGATAACCCCCATGGCCCATGAACCCCTTGGTGCCCCCAATGAGGCAGCCCTCGGCCATGCGGGGCCCCCCATGGCACCTACGGGAACTGCTCCAACGCCAAGGAACAAGTGACAGTTGCTTGTTCCTTGGCTCTAATTTGAAACCCAACCGCCCCAACTGACTCCCCGATCGTGCTCGCGACCACCAGACCAGATGGGGGGGGGGGGCGCACCCCCTGGTCAATTGCTGTTGCCACCCATACGGGCTAGGCCAGCTCTATACTGAATACTATTATTAACTATTCCGATAATCTCTTCAGGAGATGGGGGTTGTGGAAGATTGTGGATCCATTTGTTACCCAGGTTTCTCCATGAAAAGTTTGGACATATCATATCTACTGTACTTCACCAAAATACAGCTCAACCCCGTTAGAGCGCGATCCAAAAAAATAGTTAAGAGCGTGGTGGAAATTCACTCAATCTTTTTGACCGCAGGGAAGCCTATTGGATTTTTATATTGAGAACCCGTTTCCCTGAAGGGATGAACGTAGAGTGGCATTTGAGCCATTATTTGAATGAAGAACCCTTGAAATTATTGTTATTATTATTAATATTTTCATCATTTATTTATTTTAAGTATTTTTCAACTTTTCTCACATTGGTGGCCCTCCACATGTCATGTGATCACAACCGCGGAATTACAGACCTGTAAGCCTGACTTCAATAGTAGGGAAACTACTTGAAGGTTTAATACGGGATAATATTCAGGAATACCTAATGGAAAAACAAAATTATAAGTAATAATCAGCATGAAATTATGAAGGATAGATCATGTCAAACTAACCTTATATGTTTATTTGAGGAGGTAAGTAGGAATTTAGAACAGGGTAATGCAGTTGATGTGGTCTACTTAAATTTTGCAAAGGCTTTAGATATGGTTCCACACAAGAGGTTGGTGTACAAAATAAAGCAAATTGGACTCAGTAAAAAATATATGCACCTGGATTGAAAACTGGTTGAAAGACAGATGACAAAAGAGGTTTGTCATTAATTGAACTTTTTCAAGTTGGGCTAGGGTCCTGAGTGGTGTACCTCAGGGACTAAATTGTGTAAGGTAGTAGAATCAGAGCAGGATGTAATTTCTCTCCAGAAGGACTTGGAGACTGGAAACTTGGGCAGGTAACTGGCAGATGAGGTTTAATACAGATAAATGTAAGGTTATGCATTTGGGATGCAAGAATAAAAAGGCAAATTACAAATTAAATTGGGATAAATTGGGGGAATCCTTGATGGAGAACGATTTAGGAGTGCTTGTAGACAGCAGGCTTAGCAAAAGTGCCCAAAGTCATGCACTAGCTGCAAAGGCAAACAAGATCTTATCTTGCATTAAACGGCAATGGATGGAAGGGAAGTAAACATAATTATGCCCCTTTACAAAGAATTAGTAAGACCACACCTTGAATATGGAGTACAATTTTGGGCACCACTCCTTAGAAAAGACATTATGGAACTAGAGAGAGTGCAGAGAAGAGCCACCAAATTAATAAAGGGGATGGACAATCTAACTCATGAGTCGAGGCTAGTTAATTAGATTGATTTACATTAGAAAGAGGCATCTAAGAGGGAATATGATAACTATATACAAATATGTTTGGGGACAGTACAGGGAGCTTTCAAAAGACATATTCATCCCAAGGGCAGTACAAAGGACTCAGGGGCATCCCTTAAGATTGGAGGAAAGGAGATTTCACCAGCAACAAAGGAAAGAGTTCTTCACAATAAGGGCAGTTAAAATGTGGAATTCATTACCCATGGAGTCTGTGATGGCAGATACAATAGATTTGTTCAAAAAAAGGTTGGACATCATTTTAGAAAGGAAAGGTATACAGGGATATACCAAATAAGTAAACATGGGAAGAATGTTGAACCAGGGAGTAATTCGATTGCCAAGTCTTGCAGTCAGGAAGGAATATTTTTCCCCTTATAAGATATAACTGGATGATTTGACACTGGGGTTTTTTGTTTGCCTTCCTCTGGATCAATAAGGAAGTATATATAGGATACAGTATCTGTTGTCTAAATGTATGTCTGTTTTCAACCTCATCTACTACCGTATGTAACTATGTGTTTTTTGTTTGCTGCTTACCATTTTTGTGCATTGCTTAACACTAAGCATGGTATTCACCTGTGTCGTTTTCCGCTGGTTTTGTTTGCTGGTCTCATCAGATATATGACTCACATTTAGGGGCCTATGCAGAGAGCAGCGAATTTTCGAAATTCGCCATTTTTTGGAGATAATCGCGCAGAAAACAGCAGAAAATGGAGATTTCCGAAAAACGCGCCAATTTTTCTTTTCTATTTGTAAAACTCGCCTCGCGGCTGGCGAGAACCGCAATCTCGCCAGTTTAAAAAATATCCGTATGCAGAGAGGCGCGAACGGCATCTAGCGGCTGTTCGCGCCAATAAAATGGCGCGATTGTCTCCGTTTTGCCTCGCCAAAAAAAACTGCCGCTCGCGGCCATTGCAAAGGGAAAAAAAAAGGCGCGAATTTGTTTTAACACATTTCTGAAGCGCGCATCTCGCCAATTTAAACTCGCCACACGCATCCATGTTAAACATAGCAGAATTCGCACTTTTCTGCATATGGAGATTAAAACTCTCCAAAAAAGCTACTTTTTAATAAATTCGCCAATTTTAAAATTCGCTGCTCTCTGCATAGGCCCCTTAGTGTTTTTGTATCTTATGGAATCTTATAGAAATAACAGCATAGTCAAGTATATGTGACATTAGACTATTATACTTATGTTTTTTTCCATGTTCCAGACACCAACATTTGTTCTGTGACTTTTTATATAATTTCATCTATAGATTTCCGTATAAATAATTCATGTTTTATATGGATATTGGTGGATCTTCCTTTCCCCTCTTTCCTTTCCCTTCCCCATCCCCCTTCCACCCTCCCCACACCCACCCCCTTTCCCTTCCTTTTCCACTCCCCCCCCCCCTTTTTCCATTTCCTCCTTTCCATACCCATAAATCCACAGTTCTGTTATCAGTATTTATTTAGATTGAGTATTTATCTATATTTAGATTTATCAGAAAAGATGTATTTAATATATTGATTCATATTCCTGTGAGTTTATTTGGGATGTTATAGGAAGGTATTTTGTATTTAATTTTGTTTTTATGCAGTTAATGTTATTGTTGTATTTGTTAAAGTTGTTTTGTCACTCTGCATGTCCTTACCTTGGGTTAGATTGTTAATTTGGGTGACATTTTTAATTCAACTGTACTTTGATTCTTGCACGTGGAGCACGCAACGTCATGACTTTTTTGGGGGGGGCGCGAAACGATACAGACAGCTGGGATTTAAAAGGACTGTAGAAGTGTATAGGATGTTACTCCTTGATAAAGTACCACTGATACAAAATGCGTAGGAGGGGTTTTCTACCTCCTTACAACATATTATTTCAACAAAGGATATTTTTTCTATTAACCTGAACACTCACTCCCTTTTGGCTATGCCCTGCTCTTTTGTTGCTATTAAATTTATGACAACTCTATTTTGTACCACTAACCTCTTGTGTGGAACCTATCAAAAGTCTTTGCAAAATCTAAGCAGACCACATCAACTGCATTACCCTGGTACAAATTCCTACTACCTCCTCAAAGAAACTAATAAGGTTAGTTTGGCATGACCTACCCTTCATAAATGCATGCTGACTATTACTAATATTTTTTTTTTCATTAGGTATTCCTAAATATTATCCCGTATTAAACGCTTGGATGTATGCAATAAGGGCCAAGTGCCTTATTTACTTTAATTTTATCAAGCCGCCAATTCACTTTATTCTCAGTCAACCAATTGTTTGTTAATATAGTGGTTGTGTCTTCCTACTGTGGCACTGCAATTGCAATTGGTTCCTCCCTGGTAAAAACAGAGGCAAAGAATTTGTTTAATACCTCTGCTTTTTCCTTATGTCCAATAATCTGCCTGCCCATTTCACACTGAAAGGGTGCTATATTTTATTTTCTCATTTTATTGTTATTAAGGTACTTAAATAACTTTTTATGGTTGATCTTATTTTTTATTGCAATCTTTTTTCATTATCCATTTTTGCTCATTTGATCGCCCTTCAGCAATTTTTGTTACATTCCTTATAATTCTGATATGATGTCTCCGTCCCGTCTGACTTAAAGAATCTAAACGTCTTCCTCTTCTTTTCCATTTCATCCCCTACCTGTTTATTTAGCCACAATGGTTTAGACTTATTTCTTTTATATGTAGCCCTCTTTCCCCCCCCTTAAGTGAGATTGAGGTGGGTAGGTGTGTCTGACTACTTATCAGTGTGGTGCTATACCTGTTTGGCAACCAGGAGAGCTGAGCTTCCGCCACGGGGAACCTGGGGTATGTACTTACACTCGGTGCAGCGCCTCCACTGATGAGGGATCTCAACGGGGTGAGAGTGTGCCCTCACCAGAACAACCATACAGTAAATACACACCGTGTGAATAAACAGTATTTACTGAGCATAACCTGTAACTCCAATAACACCTCTTTGCATAACATCAAAACAATATATCAATAACAGTGCATCACTCTGAATGCATACCATTCCCCCACCCACATGTCCATCATCACATTCCCCGCAGTCTCTTGAGTGTCCCCAACAATAAAGACCAGTGTGAGTGTGAGGGATAGCGCTTCCCTGTGTTGGGGCCCGGTGGTGCACTTAATATATACTACCTCCCTGACCAGTCCTGGTCAGGAAAATCCTTGGAACTCAGCAGCACCGCACAGTGATCCCACGGCGTGCTGCGCTGCTCTCTGCAGGAATGGATGCCCACGCTGCATCCACAGGAAAGGAATCTCCAGCCGGGATGCTTCTTTAACACAGTCTCTGAACACGCTGTCAGACAGTCAGATGCTGTCAGACAGCAACCCTCTTGCTGCTTTGAATAGGGTGAAGGAGTCCCTGTCCTAAGGCCAACACTATGCCATACAGCTTCCTCTGGTGTCATAGGGGACTAACTGGGCCCTGGGGTATACCTCTACCCTAGTCCCTGCATGCAGAATAACTCTCCCTGTAACTTCTGTCGGATCCCAGACTCTGGCAGCTCACCACGTGCAACTGGCACTGGTGATATACACACACTGAACAACTAGCTCCTAACTCACTTATCCTAACGCGCCTGCAGCCGACACACAGCTCTCAGTCAGCCGGCAGACAGTAACACACGCTGCACACACACTGCACTCAGTACAGGCAGCGTCACATGCAACACTCCACACAGCAACCTGGAACCCTAACACTAACACTAACAGCTACGCACTGCAAACTTCTGGAACGCGTACAGCAACTTGCTGCACACTAGCACTATGCCTTCTTGTCAGGCCTCACAGCACTGCCAGCCGTGATCCTGACAAGACAGCACACACACACGCACTAAGGGCAGCGTCCCTATGTGGGCCGTCCCTCAACACTTACCCACTAACCTGGTGGGGAGTTGGGGCCTTACTTGGGATGTGGGGACCTTACTCGATGCAGGAGCTGCATATGCTCTCTGCACCCTTCCTTCCCTCACAGCTCCCCAGCTCCAACTGACAAACGTGCTGCAGCGCAAACAATGTATCTCTTTGCCTGCCTGGCCTTCCTAAGCCCTATTGGCTCCCTGGTGTCACATGGGGCATACAGAGGCTCATGGGATTTGTAGTCCCAGCTCAGAGCCTTCCCTGGTAGGCTAGGGGTTCGCGGGCTTTCCTTACCCTCCACTGCGCGTGTGCAATCTTTCCCGGGCTTTCTCTCTTCTCCCTGAGCTGTCTCTATGCTCGCGCGAGCTATCCCTAGCTCTGGGGCTTTCCCTGCGCCTACGCGTCCACTGCGCATGCGCGAGACGGTCCTTAATGGCGGCGCCCTGCTCTGCGGCCGCCGGGACCTTAGAGACGCGATCGCGGCCTTAGCAACGGCCCGATCGCGTCCCCGGCAACCGGCCGCAGGCAGGGGAAGCCGCGCTGCTCCCTGCTCCAGCCCCCACCCTTGGAAGCAGCCGTCGGGTCTTTCGGCACCCGCGATCGAGCTGCCCAAGGGGAGGGGGGTCTCAAGGAGCTGCGGGAGCTCCAGGCTACATATACTTATTACCCAAGGGTATACACTGATAAGTGTGCTTTTCTAACAGTTTTAAAGACTTCCCATTTATCTTCCACATTTTTCCCTGCATACATTTCATCCTGATTTATTCTTTGAAGATTAGTTCTCAGTTAATTAAAATATGTCTTTCAACATTTTAAAGTCTTTGTTGAACCCAAGTAATCTGGCTTTTGATAATTGATTTCAAATGACCATGTTATGATCACTGTTAACAAATATTCAAGTCCGGGAACATTTGGGCATTACTTTTACATTGTTTGATATGACCAAATCCTGTATTGCCCTTCTCCTAGTTTATTCCTCAATAATTTGGGTCATATAATTGTTTTTAAGCACACCCTAAAACCCTTTTTTAACTCAATTTTTATTGGTTTTGTCAGAGTATAGGGGTACAAAAAATAAAGAAGGGAAGGTTAACAGGAAATGCGGAGGGGGGTTGGGGGTAGGTACAGAATGCTTACAGACAATATCTTTGGTTCTCGAGACACAATTATATAGTGTAGTCATAAAATCCCGATGTATGAATGTCGAAGGTACAAGCAAATATCTAGGCTATACATAGTAACCGTTTGGAGTCATTTAATTAACATGTTAATGGAGGTGGGTCTCCCGATCTTCTGCAGAAGTCAAGCCACGGCTGCAAGAGCACAGTGTTTTTGTAAAAGTTGTCATTAACTAAGCTTGTGAGATTACTCATTTGGCATGTGAACCAAATTTTAGCTTTTATTTGAGGAACAGTTTGAACGGTTTGTTTCAACCAATTTGATGCTATTACGCAGCTCGCAGCCATGGCTATTTGGGATACGTCGGTTATCATTTCTGCTAAGAATAATTGAAGGTCTATTCAACAAAAATATCCACGTGTCTAGGCAAAATTTCTGGGACAGCATCCTCTGGAGCCATCTATGGATCACCTTCCACATCCTCTGGATTTTGGACATTCCCACCACATGCGAAGGTAAGTACCTCGATTACCACATGGTTTGAGACATAGTGGAGATGTGCCTGAAGACATCTTATATAGTGTAATGGGGGAGTAATGCCAAATGTATAGGACTCTATATGCATTCTCCTTAATCGTGGTGCAAATTGAACTCTTTGACACCTCTTCTAATATGTTTTCCCAGTCTTCCTCCTCTAGTGTCTCACCCAAATCTCTCTCCCTTTCTTTAATAAAACTTGGGGGTTTGACCGTGAGTGTGCTGATAAATGCGATTCTGCCTTTGGTGTTAGTTGGGTCTAGACACATTATTTCCAAGTGGGAGAGGGAGTCTCTGGGCTATTTTAGTTCAAAGAAGCTTCTGAGTTGTAGGAAGCGGAATACTTCTTTTTTCGATTGTTCCCTATCCGGGAAAAAATATGTCTAGTGGGGTTGGGTTAGTTTTCCCTAAATCTCTAAGTCGTAAGACCCCCACCACTTTCCTTTGCTGGAACCCTATTTCTGCGAACTCTGGGCTAAAATCTGTGTTGAAATAGGGATATATCATTGAGGAGTCATCATGAGTAAAACCTTTCTTAAGTGCAAGTAAATCCCAATATTTTAGGGAAAGGAATATAGAAGGAAGAATATAATTTTTTCCCCTTCTATCCTGAGGTGGGAGCCACAAGATGGCCTTTGTGTGTACTGGGAAAAACAGATCTGACTCCATCTAGACCCAGCGTCTGAGGCCTTGTCTTCATGCCAGGAAACTAATTGGCTGTACTGGGCCGCTGCATAGTAGGATAGGAGACATGGCTGGCCCAGATCTCCTCATTCAATTTGGCAGAGTCATAGTTCTATTTACTCTGGGTCTTTTGCCTGACTAAATCAAACTAGTTATTCGTCTTTGCAGTTCTTTAAAAACTTTAGTCTCTAGGGGAATAAGGGGCATTTGAAATAGGTATAAGAGATGGGGGAGTACATTCATTTTAATGGATTGCATCTTACTTATCCATGAGATTTTAAACTTTGCCCAATGCTGCATGTATTCAATTATGGTTCAGATAATGTTTGGATAGTTAGCTTTATATAAGGTTCCATATGACTGAGATAAGTTTACGCCTAAATATTGGCTACTGTGAGTTCTCCATTTGTAGTTAAAATTTAAAGCTATAAATTTGGCAATGTGTGCCGGGAGGTTGATATTAAGCACTTCTGGCTTGCTATTGTTAATTTGTAAGCCAGTGAAGGAGTTGAATATGTCTAGTTCCTTGCCTAAGGATGGGAGAGAAATCAGGGGTCTGGATATTGTCAGGAGGATATCATCTGCGAAAAACCTGTTTCCTTTTGTTGTAATGTTAATCTCATTGCCCCAGACTGTCTGGATAATTAAAATCACCCATTATGCAAACATGACCCAGTTTTGATGCCTTTTCCATTTGCAAAAGTATTTTAGCTTCCTCAATCTCACAGTTATTTGGTGTTTTATAGCCTATCCCACAAACATTTTCTCTGGACATTTACCTCCACAGCTATTTTCTATCCACAAAGCCTCAACATTTTCATAATTCCCTTCATAAACAGCTTCCCTTATAATAGGTTTTAGATCCGGGTTAACATATAAACATACTCCACCTCCTCTTCTACAGTATTTGCTCGATCCTTCCAAAAAAGGGAATAACCCTCTAAATGAACTGCCCAGTCATTAGTTTCATCCCACCATGTTTCAGTAATGCCTATGATATCATACTGCCAGCTCTCTCATTTTATCTGTCAGGCTTCTTGCATTAGCAAGCATGCATTTAATTTTTTTCAGTCTGTACTGTTATTTTATTGTAAGGACTCTGCTCGATCCGTGCCGGGTTTTGCTGCGTTTCGAGTTTTCCAAGTTGCCCTTTCTGCTCACTTTGGCCATTTTGGGTACTGGCAGCCTGCTATATAAGGCTGCAGATCTTAGTGGGAGTCGCCGAGCAAGGTTCTAACATTTTCAGTTCCTTTTGTCTACGCTGTCACGCCTTACCCTTTCGTTTGTTTGAATTCCCCTATTGCTGACCCTGTACCGTGACCCCAACCTCGCTGCTTTCTGCCTGCCCTGACCTCGCCTGTTTACTGGACTTTGCACCACTGCCTCCAGCCCTGACCTCTGCCTGCTTAACTGTCTACGAATACTCCAATTTGCATCCCTACCTCGGTCCTGTGGGTCCGCTTCCTGATTGGAGACGAGCACCGTCACACTTATGTACTTCTGCCGTTCTACGCCGATTGTGTTTAGTCTTTAAAATTTTTTTTTGTTTTATCTGTATTTAATATAGGTGTCTTCCTTCTTGCCAAACTACTACTTGCCCCAATTCAACCTCTATGACCCCTTCTATTTCCCCACCCCATCTATTCTATTTAATTTGTTATGTTTCTTGTCCTCCCGCCTCCATCTTAGTTTAAAATCTCCAACCTTTTTAACATTCTAACCCCTAGCACAGAAGATCCCTCTTCATTGAAATGTAATCCATCCCTAGCATAAAGAATACACCTCTCATAAAAGAAGTCCCAGTGCTCTAAAACCCTAAACCCTCTTTCTTACACCACTTTCTTAGCCTAGCATGGCACTGATGGTATTTCAGAAAAAACTACCTTGGAGATCCTTGCATTAAGCTTTCGGCCTAGATCCCTGAAATGATATTTTAGGTCCATTCATCCTTCTCTAACTTTGTCATTGGTACCAACTTGTACCATGACCGCCGGGTCAGTCCCAGCCCCTCCAAACTATCTGTCTACTCGATCCGCAATGTGCCGAACTGGAGCCCTTGGGAGACAAACTGTTCCGTTCATGGGGTCATGGAAACAGATTGCCCTATCTACCTTCCTAATAATGGAGTCCCCTAACACCACCATAACCTTTCTTGGTCACTGAGTATCCTGAGTCCCCTCTGTGCTGGAGGAACTAGTCCCCTGGCTGCTTGAGGAATCAATCTCCCCCAGCCTTGCCATTCCTGCATGACACTCCCAATATCTTCCCTCAATATGGCAAATCTATTGAGATGGGTCAGCTCTGAACTGACATCCCTCTTCCTCTCCCCCCTACTTCCCCTTCTAACTGTTACCCAGCTACCTACCTCTTTCTCACTCATGTCTCCACCATCTGCACCACTAGTCCCAGCCACGGCCTGCACAGTGAGCACTGAACTCCTTTCAAGATTGTCCATGCCCCTCAATATTGCACGTTTCCTCTTTAGATCAGCAATTTCTGACTCTAAGTTGACCACCTGCTCATACTTCTCACAGTGGTGTGCTCCAAGTATACATACACGTGGCAAGATGTGCATTGAGTGTCATTCTCAATCCTGTTCATTATTGCAACATGGCTGGACCAGATTGCCTCTCTACCTCCTGTCACGTAAGCCCTTTGTAGCTACAGTCTGTGACAGGCTATCCTGTGGGGTTTGACGCCCTCATGCTGACTCTCTGACAGGAAGAGGTGGTGTCCCAAGGGTCTGTGTATAGCCAATAGTGGTGAAGACCTTGTGCCCTACCCTTCTGGAAGCTCAGAGATGAAGTGCCAAATTAGAGTCAGATCTACCTCACCCTCCTGGGGTGAAGATGTGGGTTTTGCTCCTGCCCTCCTGGGTAGGGTGTGGATCAATATCAAGCTGAATCAGGGCCTCACTATTAGCTTAAAGCCAAAGCATCTTCCAAAGGTCTGGGGACCCAGACCCACCATCCTGCATTCGCTGTACTGTTGGCAGTGGCTGCTACAATAAATCATCCCTTTTTATATACCCCTGCCTGAGCTCTCAGTCTATTGGGTAAGGGGTATGGATGAAAGTTACTTCTGGAAATCCTGGAGCCCACTGGAGCTGGAGGCGCTGACACCCTGAGTGAGCCTTGACGATCATTAAAAGCCTGTCCTGTTCCACACACTATCGCTCTCCTGGACCCTCACAGGTATGCCAGCACCATAACAGCAGTAACCAGAGGTATAGCTTCCAGAGAGCGGGGGAACATGTGTTACACAATGATGGAGTTATAAGTGCTAACAATTAACTGTACTTCAATATACTATACCTTGTTTAACCCCTTCCTTGTTCCAACCCCTTCTTGTTCTAACTCCACACTTAATACACCCAACACTTGAAATTAACTAGTAATCCAGTCACACAGATCAGGACACACACGCTTGTTGCCTCAGCACCAGAATAATATAGACGAGGTAAGCAGGCTAGTGAAGTGGGATGGCGATCCCTAGAATATATTAGTGAGGGTCCCTAGCACACATACTTTTTATATTATTGAGAGTAGCCCAAGAGGTACACAGAGAATTCACAGAGGCACGGATCCTATACGGCGGGATCCCATGAGGTTGCATACAAGAGGTTAAAAACTCTCTCACTTTAGCAGACCAGAAAAACCACACACTAGCTTGTAGGTATGCTAGCTGATTTTAAAGCGGAGGTTTAAAAGGCAGGCAGTGCACTTCCTGCTGTCTCTCTCTGCTCTCAGTCTTTGAGGAACAGGTTGTAAAGCGGCTGTATAGGGGAGAGCATTAACGCCCTTTCACGTACCTGAGATTAAGGACTGTTGTGTTGTTTTGCAGACCTATGCTACTTATTTTGAACTGTTTGCTCTACTCTGTTAAGAGTGTACTGCTTCCTATTTTCGCTGGTGAGGGAAATAAAGGCCTTTCATTTGCAAGAAATTGGTGTGTGAGCTCATTTCTGACCATAGCTATGAGGCCGCTCCGTCACATAGCCCTTCACAGAAGTAACAAGTAACAAGTAACAGCACCTCCCTAGGGATATTAAGTGAGGTGTACCCTAGGAAAGCAACAGTTGGTACGAACACATTGAAGATTACACTGCTTTGCGTATAACGGTAGTGTGGATACTGTAAAACAAAAAGGAGAATGTTTGTACCATAAAAGTTCCTTGGGCTCCTCTTTGCTTACCAGCGCCCAGCCTGTATGAATCCAGGACCCTGATAAAGGTAACCACGAATAACACTGCCATCTACATAGGCTATTGATGTAAACGTCTTAAGAACCGAGCAAGGAGGGTTACATTTGTAAAGCGCCAACATAATCTGCAGCGCAGTACAATGGGGTTACAGAAAGATGTCAATACATAAACAGAGTTTCACACCAAATAATGACAAACAAGAACAAACAGTTACAATAGGTAATGTAGGCCCTGCTCATGAGAGCTTACAATCTAGGTGATTTTTGGTATGTACTGTATTCTCATTTGGGGAATGAGCGTTGTTCTTACATGTTCTGATTAGAGTGATTTTTGCTTCTCTTCCCCTGCTACACAAACTGCTGACAAAATGCAAATGTGCCTGAAGGTGAGTGTCACCTTTCAAACCCACTCCAAAGACAGCTGCTACAACATGTATGAGAACACACGTACTGCAGACATAAAGGCTAATTGGTTAACACATGTATTCTAAAAAAAAAATCATACTTCTAAAATGGTTTTTAAATTAGCGATTAAATTAAAAGCCCGTTTCCCAAAGTCTCTCTCACTTCCCCTCTACCTTTGCCAAGTCTTTATCACTCCCCACCAAGTCTCTTACTCCCCAAAAGTCTCTCTCACCCTTCTAAGGCTCTCTCACTCCCCTCTACCTTTCCCAAGTCTCAATCACTCCCCCCCCCAAGTCTTTCACTCCCCCACACCTCTCTCTCACTCCCCCAAGTTTCTCTCACTCTCCCCTCTTCCCACGTTCCCCAAGTCTCTCACTTCCCTAAGTCAATCACTCACCACCACAAGTTTCTCTCACTCCCCCATGTCTCTCTCACTCCCCCAACTCTCCAATTCACCCCCACTTCTCTATCACCCCCCAAGTCTCTGTCACTCCCCCTCTCTCCTCACCAAGTCTCTCACCCCCCACTCCAAGTCTTTCTCACTCCCCCCCTCAAGTATAAGTGACTAATTTATGGGTATGGCCCCTGGGTCGATTCCCCCCCCCCTCTGATGCTGCTATAACGTTCCTTCCTACTCCGGGTGCATGCATACCCTCTTATGCCGATGCTGACATCGTGCTCCATCCTGCACATGCCCACCTGACCTGTGCCCTTAAACTGCTGCGTCCAGTTGCTCACCCCTTGTTCACCTCTGTAGGCTGGAATTAGTCAATTAGTAAATCAGCTTTATATCCTGTCCAACTTACACTCTGTTGTGCATATTCTAGCAATTCCAACTGCTAACCCCTGTGTACGATAACTGTGATTAAAAATACCATTTGTGCTTTATGTTCCTCAAATGTGCTAATTGAGCTGTCTGGGCTGAACTTAATTCAGTTAGGTGACTAGTTAGACCTACTGTATATAACTAGAGACAGACTAGGGGGCAGCCTACATGTTAAGAAGCCCATCTTTAAAGTGGCCCTTTTTCAGTGGCAAGCAGTGTGGAATTTAACAGGGACTTCAACAGGAGTGATCAAGTGGACAACACAACTCCTACTGGCCATGGATACTGAATTCAAACTGTGCTGGAAAGGACAACGCATTATTTGCCAGATAATACATCAGCACTAAACTATTGCTGCTATGCTGCCACTACTATTTATATTTGCTCTCAACCTTTTTTTTTAATGTGTGCTTTTTTCTACCAGCCTTAGTATGTCTCTAACTCTATTCATATATTTCCATCTCTCCTTCCTTCACCACTTCTCTGTTCACATGAATTATTTTCTTACCTGCATCCTCTGACACTATACAGCTATACCCCCTGCACTAAAACACACACCTAAAATCATCCTTACATGTTTTCTTTCTATCCATGCTTCTCCTCTTTGTCTCTGGGGTTAACTCTCCCAATCCTGGTCCCTGCATTATTTAAAAGAAGAGAAAAGCAACTCAGGGCACTTAAGATTTTAAACTAATTTATTCAGTCTGAAGATTTTACGTGTTGGTCGTCACAGTGACCTTTCTCATGAGTGACTGGCATAATATTCACCAAAAAGTGTCTAACATTTATAACCCCCCAAAGGTAATCGTCCAGGTGTCCTCCTTCCTCATCTGCTGATTGGGCGATCATGTGACGTACGCTGGTTGCGTGTAACGTCATCACGGCATCCTTCTTTACCGTGGATTGGTCAGCTCCTGATCCTGAAATCCCATGATGCTTTGGCTTGTGTCTGACATCATTCCGCTAAACGTGCTGTCTGAGGCTCCTGTAGCTGAGCATTTCATCTCTTCCTCTGCACATGCGTTGTGCTCCTTGAGCAGTCCTGTGTCATTTCTTTTCTGCACCGCATCCCATTCTATCTCATGCGAGGGGTGTCACGCAGGGCTTTGATTGAACCATGAAAAAAGGACAAGCTGTAATCAGTGGAATCTTAACCTAGTTCTGTTAAGAACTACATAAACCCAAGTGAAAAAATGATTGTTAAAAAACAGAAGCTATGTCTAATGTATTTATCCATAATAAAATATCTCATATTATTGAGTAGAGTCATTCTATTCAGACGGAGCGCGTTTAGCCAAGTGATGTCAGACACAAGCCAAAGCATTGCGGGATTTCAGGATCAGGAGCTGACCAATCCACAGTGAGGAAGGATGCCGCGATGATGTAACACGCAACCAGCGTGCGTCACATGATCACCCGATCAGCAGATGGGGAAGGAGGACACCTGGATGATTACCTACGAGGGACACCTTGGAACTTTTTGATTTGGGGTGATATAAATGTTTGACACTTTTTGGTGAATATTATGTCAGTCACTCTTGAGAAAGGTCACTGTGATGACCGAAACATCGAATCTTCAGACTGAATAAATTAGTTTAAAATCCCAAGTGCTCTGAGTTGCTGCTTTTCTCTTTATCCTAACTCTGGATTATGGCAGGTATTCCCTGAACCAGGAGCACCGGTAACTGTATTTTTTCTGTTTTTCATATACACTGTTTGGTGTGCAGCATTTTCTACAGATTTTGCATTTGACTACCCTGCCTTATTTCTACATGCTCTTGTCCTCGCCTCCTACATGCAACTTCTACTCCTGGTTTAAACAACTCTAACCTCATACCATCCCATGTCACCCTCCATCCTCTTTCCCTTTCTCCTGTGCCCTTTGGAATGCTCGCTCCCTTTCTAACAGGTTCCTCTCTGTGCATTACTTTTTTCCCTCTCACTCTCTGCTCCTCTTTGCTGCAACTGAGATTTGGCTCACTCAGTCTGATTCCGTTCTGGAAGCTGCCCTCTCTTATGGTGGCCTTTCTTTCTTCCACACTCCACGCCCTGATGGCAGTGTTGGAGGCATGGAACTTCTCTCCTCTATCTGCTGTTACCGAACCCATCCTTTTCCTCCCTCTCTTTATTTTCCCTACTTTGAGGCTTACACTGTCCAGTTTTTCTCTCCTCTCCCTGTCCACGTGGCGGTCATCACCCCCCTTCTTACTTTCTCTCTCACTTTGAATCCTGGCTCTCCTTCTTTCTCTCCTCTGATTCCCCTGTTCTTCTCCATGGGGACTTCAACTACCATATTGATGACCCCTTTCTCCATTGCGCTTCCTGCTTTCTCTCCCTAACCTCTTCTTTTGGCCTTCAACAGTGGACTGCAGCCAGCACCCACAAGGATGGACACTATTTAGACCTGGTTTACACTAAAAAGTTTCTCTTTAATAATTTCTCAATTTCCCCTTTTCCATTCTCATATTCAATCTCTCACTTGTCCCCTTCTCTACCTCTATCTACCCCACATTTCTGCAGAGATCTGCACTCTATTAATCTATCAGCTTTTGATTCCACTTTGCGCTCCTCCCTCTCCTCTCTCAGTTCTGCTGCAGACTACGACAACCTGGTCAGGAACTACAACTTTGCCCTATCCTCCTCTCTTGATCTACATGCCCACGCTTTCTCTCTGCCATTCTCGCCTTTCTAACCCCTGACTAAATTTCCACACGGGAATGCTGTGTTCTTGCACTCATTCCTCTGAATGCGACTGAAGGAATTCTCGCACTCTCGCAGACTTCCTTCACTACAAATGTATGCTATACACATGTAGAGGTATCAGTACCGTGTATATATATATATATATATATATATATATATATATTGTGGTTAGCGGGGATGGGTGCATTGTGTAATCGCCCCAACGGTGGGTGTTTATGGCGTGCGGATGGGTAGCTGGAGGGCTTAACCCCTTCATGACCGTAGCAGTATTAACCGCTATGGGAATGAAGGGGTTAAGTTGACACGCAACCCCCCCTGAAGCCATAAACACCCCCCAAATTCCAAATACCCCCTTAATCCACTGCCGCTCCCCACACAAAGCATGGTAATGGGTGGTTAACCCCTTCATTGCCTTAGCGGTTGGCCCCTAAGGTAATGAATTGGGCTGTTAATGCATTATTCCTGCTTCGGATGCATGGGTGGGGGGGGGGGGCTTCGGTGCTGGTATAACTGGGTATCAGCTCTGGAGCCCCCCGGCATCAATCCAAGGCAGGAAAACGGCCTGAATTTTTTTCTATGTCCCGTATCGCCGCTCAGCACCAGCTTTTTGCCAACTTTTGTTGGCGGAGCGATTTGGAGAAAATGTCTCCATTCTAGAGCGTCGATCAGCGCCGAGTTGCTGATCGGGGGTACTAGAATACAGCGGGTTTTAAAACTGGCAAGATACTGCTTCTCGCCACCCGCGTGGCGAGTTTTTTTTTCCCGCAAAAAAAACCGGCGGATTTTCCTCATCTTGCCAGTTTTTCGGTATTTACTGAATTGCTGTAGGCATATTTGCCAAAAAACTGGCGAGATAGGCCTTCTCGCCGGTTTCTGCATAGGCCCCTTATTCTGTAAGATTGGGTTATCTATTGCCCTAAATTGTGTTTCTCGAATAAAAACAATATTTCCCATAGATTTTTGAAGTTCTGTTATAACTAGTTTTCTTTTTCTCGGTGAGTTTAAACCTTTAATATTTAGAGAGATTAATTTAAGTTTCATTTCTAGTGTAGTAAATGTGGTAACACAAGTGTGTAGGAATCTTCATGTATGATAAAAAACAGTGTATAACTCTTCGTATGTGACAGAAACCAAATTTAACACAGATAATGTATCTGCCCCAAGCCTAACCCTTTGATATACAGCAATACTGCCAGTATTTTTCTGTTTATAACTGATTATTGAATTGGCAGATTTCCCTTATGTAGAATTCACTTATGTAGAATGGCTATTTGAATGAGACAGTTTCTTCTTTATGGTTCTTCTGGGAAAATCACTTTTCAACTCTAATTTTGCTACAACTAGATTTAAAAAGTGCTTAACCAGTCAAATGTGGTAATCATTTGACTTTGATTAAAAGAGAAGCATAGTCCACAAGGGAAGAATGTTCCAGAGAAGGAGGAATACTAGAAAAAGAGTTCATGCTATAAAAGTGCATGAGTTTGAAACAGTGTAAGTACTCCCAGTGTGTGGTGAATGAGTAGAACAGCCTCCCAGTGTAAGCTGAACAAAGTAAAAGGTACAATTACAGAGCATTTAGGGTATTTGATTATTTCATGTTTACTATGAGTACTTATAGAAAACACTGGAGTGTCTATCAAAACTGACATATTCCTCATCCTTCTACCAATTTTGGAAACATAATGCAGTGTATAAACTGCAGATATCCATATCACAAGTATAGATGTGCATTGATAACACTAATGCCCAGAGTTTCTAGTAGCTAGACATGCATACAGATGCGGTGCTATTTAAGTTCCGTTTGGACACAAGGAAACTGCTGATGAATGAAGCCCGACCGTAGCCTGCTCGCACCACCCTGTGCTCAAAGCCCTAAAGGGATTAATGCAGCGGGTGTCCCTACTTCTAAATGGGACTCCCGCAGCGTTAATACTAGCAAGCCTCCATTAGTCTGTAAGAGCTGCACAGAGAGATCAGAGAGAATCAGCCCCTCTCTCTGTGTCTCCTGGCACAGCTCTTAGCCGTGTAAAATAGTGCGCGTGTGTGCGTGCGCTACCGTGCGTGCACGCGTCAATTATAATCGACTGTTTAAACCTGACGTTCTCTACTTCCGCCGCGCGCATACGGCAGTGAGCATTGACCCGGCAGATCGGAGGAAATACATGAAAAGTGTATTTTCGCGCTGCTGCTGGTAGTGCACGTCACTCTCTTAGGCTGCGGTCCCAGTAATGTCTGTGACACGCGCACCCGGCGGGGGGGGGGGGGGGCGCGTGCCCAGCGCTAATCGCGATCTGCGGTCTGTGAGGGAGAGGAGAATCTTGCGACGGGAGGGGGCGTGGTCGAGGATTTGCGGGGGCGTGGCCATTACGTCACACGGCTGGTTCGCCCTCATTTTGTGAACCGCCGGTGGGGGCCTGGCCACGCCTCCGTCGCTAGGAGTAAACTCAATTTGAATGAGTTGGGAAAAACCTTGCAGCATGGCGCGGCTGCACCTTCTGCGTGACGGTGCGTACTGGGCCAGCACCATTGAGGGGCGGTGCTTACACGCACAGTGCACACCGCGCCGTACGCACAGGCTGTTACTGGACCGCAGCCTAACCCCTCAATCCCCCTGTAGACTAAGGCCCAATATCCCTATTAGCCAAATGTGGCTAATTGTTTTTTTGGGCATTAACGAAAGTAAAATACACATACTGTAGTATAGTAATTACTGTACCAAAAAATAAAACACATTTGACACATAAAACTGTTGATTGTCACTGTGGATAACTAGGCCCTCTCATTGGGGAGCCCAGATTGCCAATGTAGCCATCAATATTAAGATGTAATTAAAAACATACATTAACAGTTAAGAATGAATAAATAACCCCACCTTCATTACCTTAGTGGCTAGCCGCTAAGGTAATGAAGGGGTTAACCCTCTGGCACCCAGCCCCCTCCTCTCCTGGGAGGCCTAACCACCCTCCCAGGGGCAACTACCCCCATCACTCAACCCCTCCACCACCAACAACCCCCCTCCCCCTCATTAGCCAGATCTGGATATCAAAGTCCCACAGATTTATTAAGGGTGGAGGTAAAAAGAATGAATAGAGTTAGAGACATAATGAGGCTGGTAAAAAGAAGTGCATAATTTGAGAAGAAGTGAAGTCACAGCAAATATAAATGGTAAAGGCAGCATCACAGCAGTAATGATGCAGTCTGGTATAGATGATATCCTCCTTTCCAGCGTAGTTCAAATGCAGGAATCAGGGCCAGATGGGGGTGTCCACTTCCTCACTTATTTTGAACTTCCTTTTAATCTTCAGTTGTTCAGTAGTCCAGCCACTTATAATGGGCCACTTGGACATGGGGTGCTTAGATCTTTCCAAAGAACATGATCAACAACAAAAAATACCCTATATCTTTCAATTAGATGGTTCTGTGTGGTAAAGCTGATGTTTTGTATGCCTGTTTTCACCCTGTTTCGCAGCTGGAAGAATTTTACAAATAAACTACAATAATTTTTGACCATCAATTTTCTCTAAAACCACTGTATTTAGTAGCTTTCATTTTCTGTCCAGATTCTTTAGGACCACAAACTGATAAACAGTCCCAAATACTTTAAAAAGCAGTTCTCTTTGATCATTTTTTATTTTGATTCCCCCACCACTTTGTTTTTACATGGGTAAAATGAATTGCGATTTCCACCCATGTAAATAACGGGCAGGTTGTAGACTGCTGCTTTAAAACTGTAGGGGAGTTTAAAATATATTGCTATTTCCTGGTCCTCTTTGCTTTTGTCTTTTCAAGTTGTGCCTACTGTACTCTAACAATGCAACAGATAGCATACATTTACAAGCTTTCAAGTCTTACAGGGTTATTTTCAGGTTCGCATATACCTGTATATTTGTTACATCTGTTTAGACATATAATGTACAGGTTTGCATATTGTACTGTACCTGTAAACTATTTCTTGATCCAATAAAAAGTATTATACCACCTATTCTTTCTATTTTTGACCCCTTACTTTTTCAGAAACAACTACAGTCTTTGTACATCTCCTGTCCAACAATTTCTGGAGCTGTCTCCTAAATAACATATACTGTAGCTAGAACTTATTTAGAGATGCAGTTCAGCTTAAGGAAATAGTGAATATGTTTTAAAGGTTAAAACTAAGGGGAGTTATGCACCAGTGTTTTTTGGTGAAA
Source organism: Ascaphus truei (assembly GCF_040206685.1). Lineage (NCBI taxonomy): Eukaryota > Metazoa > Chordata > Amphibia > Anura > Ascaphidae > Ascaphus > Ascaphus truei. Next base: position 109,946,836 of record NC_134487.1, on the reverse strand, counting down.
AACTGGTCCAGATTTATCAAAGATAAATGAAGAATGATACAATGCTTGCTACCTTAAAACAATTAAAATGATATACAGTAAGTATTGTTAATTCATTTTAAAACATCTGATAATGATCTTTTCAGTGATAAGGCATTTAGATGAATGACACCCACTCTGTGTCTGGGGGCCACTTATATAAAGGAGCCATGATAAGTAAATTAAGACAGAGATAACGTCAATAAAAATCCACCATAACGTTCAAGTTCCAGTGTTTACGAGCATTGTCAGGATAAACCTTTAAAATGATTAAATATACTTGTTCGATTGACTTTAAAAAAAGCACCAACCCCCTTGGAAAGATAGCGCTGCCATTTTTTCCCATTGATCTGGTGTGTGATTTTAGAAATCAAGTCATCTGAGCAAAGTTGACCGTTTTATCTGTGTTTGCGGTCACATTGTGCAATATTTACTAAGCATTGTAAAAGGCACCTTATGGTCTATTCACTTGAATGGGTCATAAAATGCCCCTGGATTAGCATTGCTTAGTAAAGGAGGCCCTTTGGGGCTGTTTAGTTAGAGGGAGTTTAAGCATTCACACGTTTAGCCAAAGCATGTTTTGTAGTAAATAGGAACATGTAACAGGCTTGTTTCAAATTTACATATAGACTATTATATGCAGTCATGCAGTCTTAATAGTATTTTGTGATATAGAATGATAATGAACATTGTAAGAGCATAAGGCATATTACATAGGCTGTGTTGTGAATGCTAGTAAATCAAACAGAATACTGTATACATATATAGATATGTGTGTGCTTTTCTTTAAACAATGTACTGTACCATCATCCACATTTTGGGGCCTATGCAGAGAGCAGCGCTATTTCGAAATTCGCCATTTTTTGGAGAAAATCGCGCAGAAAGCAGCAGAAAATGGCGAGTTCCGAAAAACGCGCCAATTTTTCTTTTCTATTTGTAAAACTCGCCTCGCGGCTGGCGAGAACCTCAATCTCGCCAGTTTTAAAAATATCCTAATGCAGAGAGGCGCGAACGGCATCTAGCGGCTGATCGCGCCAATAAAATGGCGCGATTGTCTCCTTTTTGCCTCGCCAGAAAAAATTGGCAAGAAGCTGCCGCGAGCGGCCATTGCAATGGGAAAAAAAAGGCGCGAATTTGTTTTTACACGTTTCTGAAGCGCGCATCTCGCCAATTTAAACTCGCCACACGCATCCATGTTAAATATAGCAGAATTCGCACTTTTCTGCATATGGAGAATAAAACTCTCCAAAAAAGCTACTTTTTAATAAATTCGCCAATTTTAAAATTCGCTGCTCTCTGCATAGGCCCCTTTATATATTATATAAACTGTATGTGAACATTTGTATATAATTTACTATAGGGATTAGTAATAGGTCTAGTCAGAAAATGATAATATATTAAATATAATATATATGTATGTACAAAAGAAAAAATAGAGCACAAATGTGTTTAGTAAGTATCAAATATAAGACAATTTTATTAAAAAGCAGGGCAAGCAAATTCCCTGATACAATGATATATTGCGAAGATAAAAAACAATTGTAGAATACAATGTTAAAGAACAACTATTGCCACTCATAAGCTGTAATTCAGTGAAGAGAGTAGATATTAACTGAGGCACACTGTATGGTGTAAACTACTGTGTAGTAGGAGAAGTGGCAGATGAATGTTCCAATAGTGACCACAAAGTCCAGAAAATGTAAGGTAAGTGAGGTATGTGATGTAACAGTCCCGTAACTCCAGAAAAGGTTAATGCGAATAAATGTACTGATGCAGCCAAGTGTATCCAAACACTTACCTGGGAAAATCTGGGGCAATACCCCAGTAATGCTGCAACATTTCTGTGACATTTCTGCAGACAGACTAATGGCCCATCGGATTAACACAGCGGAGGTCCCTGGCAGTCCCATTCAAACTGAATGAGACTACCAGGGACCCCCACTGTGTTAATCCGATGGATCATTAGTCTGTTTGCAGACATGTCACAGAAATGTTGCAGCATTACTGGGGTATTGCCCCAGATTTTCAAAGGCAGGTGTTCGGATACTCGTTGCTGCATCTGTAGGCTCAAATAAATCTCACCGTTCCCACCATAATGTGAAATCCAGTGTAGTATTTGGAAATGCAAATGCCCATCAGCTAAGGGACGTTTTATAGTTGGTGCACGGGCGCGGGCGCGTGCACGGCCGCGAATGCTCATGCACGAGAAGCACACTTTTTGTGTGTACATGTCTGTGCTATGGGCGGGGCTATGACGCGCACGGGTAGGCGAGGCCATGACGTCACACCATGCTTCACACAGCCACAATAACCAAAACGGCAGGAACTGTTTTGAAATGCTCCGATTTCTCATAAACTGCTGCCTTTTCTGGTATACAGAGTATTCTAAGTAAGTGTGTGTGTGTGTAATATATATATTTATATATATATAATATATATATACTGCTGCGACACACTTTATTCGAGCAAATACCCAGTATGTACCTGGCAGATACCTGGAATGCGCCGCTCCTCACCTCTGACAAGCCCCGTTGCATTTGCCTTCCCAGCCTGGGTTCATGCCTGGCTGACGGGCGGCTGATCTGTTAAATGATAATGATTAGGATTTAATAGGCTGCAATGCTTCGCGTGTCTACCAGATGGCATAAATTCATGAATTGTAATGCAGTATATATATATATATACTGTGCAGTATTGCAGCCAGCGGGAATAAAATGCTTCAATCCCTGCCTGGAAAATAACGCAATGCACTCGGGCAGAAAACAGTCACAAACCTCAATACACCCGGGTATACCCGAATTCGTGGGACTAGCCGAGCTCGAATAAAGTGTGTCGCCAGTATATATATATATATATATACTGCCCCCTGAATTCTCCCTGGGGTCCCCACACTACACAAATGCAGCCAGAAGGGCCAGTTGTGGACTCAATCTGCAATGCCTGGGAGACACACACGGAGGGAGACACACACAGAGTGAGAACTAGCCAATGAAATTGCAGGCTCACTATGATTAGCTCATAGTGTATGACGCGCAACAAGCAGCAGCGCGAAATCATTATTTTTCCAATCCTCCCCGCTGTCGGCCCGCTCCACTATCCCTGCCGTGCTCGCACGTGCGCCATTATAGAAAGGCTGACTGACGTCAGCCAACTAAAATTCTGCGCGCGCGCACGGTGTAGCGCGCGCCCGGCACTATAGAACGGGCCTAAGCCTCCAGACTGTAGCCCAGGGAGACAATATGCATGCTGATCAGGAATAAATGCAGTAGAACTCACTCAAATGATGGTACTGTATAAAGGCAGGGAGTGGTGCAGCTGTTCCGAAGAACCGTCCACGTACTCACACTACACTGGCACTGCCAGATGGATCGAAAGTGAGTTTTGTCCCCTCACGAATCCTTAGCTGGATATATAAATCTATACTTTATGCGAGCTCCCATGGTTCATTTTGTAACATTATTTACTTAAAGCAGCAGTTCAAGCAATATCCTACATGTGTGGTTTTTTTTTAATAAATCAGTTCTGTACTATGAGAAAATACTTGTAGCATTATATAAAAAAAAATGTTTTAAAGACACAAAAATAAAGAGCATCCGAATTTCTTATTGAATAAGCATGCACACTATCTGCTGTTATTATACAGGTATAACTAATATCCCACTTTGCTATTACATCTATATGTTTGGGGTTATTATATGATACAACCTGACCAATAGGATTGGGAACATTTGTCTGGTAACATCTAGTGAAACAATATACTGTTTCTCCATAATGGATTAAGTAGTTTGTAAGTCGGCTCAAAACCACAACAGTATATAAAGTGGACTTAATAGGGATTACATCGGACAGGCTGGATAATAATAATAATAATATGTTCCAGTATAGCGCAGCTAGTTTTATGTAGTGCTTTACCGAGACATTTTTGCAGGCACAGGTCCCTGCCCTGTGGAGGTTATAATCTATGTTTTTGGTGCCTGAGGCACAGGGAGATAAAGTGACTGACACTGGGAATTGAACCAGGTTCCCCTGCTTCCGACACAGTGCCAGACAGTGTCTTAATTCACTGAGCCACTCCTTCTCCCTAATAATTATTTGCACTGTCACCCAGTCCACGCTCTCTATTACAAATTGGAGAGTTTTTTTTGCAAAGGATTAACTTCTAATAATTATATATGGAGTAATATTGACAATCACTAGATTTGTTTGAATATAATTTATTTAGTATAGCATCTGATCAAGGTATAAGCTATACTTTAATACCCCATAGGTGGACATAAAAGGGAATACTTTGTATCCTGTTGTTTTTATGTAGATAGTTCACCGATTGGCCATAGATTTCACTTTACCAATCTGGTATATTATTCTAAGCTGAAGTAGAGTTCTATCCCTTGTCTTCCCTTTTCCCCATCCTTGATATATATAAAAGATGGAAGCAGATACTTTGGGATAATATTTATAGGAAAACTATCAACATTTTGGCTTTCTACGGTTGTCTTTCCCTTGCTTTTGCACCCAGGCAGAATACTACTTTCAGTGGAGTTCCACTATATTTCAATATATATATATATATATATATATATATTGAAATATGGTATAGATATATATATCTACAACAATAAGAAACACAAACAAGATCTCCTAGATGAAGTACGTTTTAATATCTTTAGCTAAATCTCAACTCTAGACACTCACAAACCAGTGTGAGATAACCTGCCTCCTTAGTCACTTTATTTAAGTAATAATCCCCGAAGAACAGGGCATTACTGGCCAATAATGCCCTGGCTGGAAGAGTTGAAGGCCCGAGGCGAAGCCGAGGGACTTTAACCTAGCCAGGGCATTATTGGCCAGTAATGCTCTGTTCTGAGTGGATTGTTACTATTATAGGCTAAATGTAGGCTTTTTTTAAAAATTTCATAAAAAATATACATTTTTGTAGTCATATTGATTTTTATCAGTGTAGCCCCCTGTAAACAGCACAGGCTATACATATCTTTCTCCTACTGAGGTAAGTCCTGTTAAGGGTAGGCACCAGTAGTAATCATGGGTTTTCCCCCCCTTCACGCCCTGCCCTGGGTGATAGATGCAGGCCCCTGACTCTGCTGCAGGCATGAGACAGAGGGGAGGTCCTGCTGACATCATGAAGGGTGGGGCTGAGACTATTTAGCAGCCCATTCCTGTAAGTGACAGTTAGTCTACTTCCAGTGAGTTCTCCTCCGGGTCTGCTCTGGAAGTCTGTCCTGGGAGTTGGAAGAGAGCGGAGTGGGTCGAGCTCTCTCCTGGGAGCAGGAGAGATACTAAGAGGACCTATGATAGTCAACGAGCCCGCAGAGCTCCAGTGGAACCAATGCCCCTCACTCTGATGAGGGGGTGATGGGGAGAATCTACCCCCACCCAGAGGGGACCCTCTGAGGTGGGCACTGGGGTATTGAGGCCCCTCACAGACCATCCTGTGGAGTATCTCTTGGAGGAAAGGAGAGGAGAAAAGCCTGATCACGGTGTCTAAAGTGTTGCTGTGCACTGCTACTGCTACTGCTGTTGTTGTTGCGGCTGTATGCTGCAAGGCTGCTGTGTGTCATCTAGATACAATAAAGAGAGACATTGCTGATCTTACTAAAGACTGTTGTGTGATTCTGGAGCATCCACCCTGGGACCAGGGGTCACTTCTTCTATACGGGTCCTACCCCATACCATGGGAAGGTATAGAGGATGGAGGCGCTGCACCACCACTAAGAGAATGAGGCAACTACCCCAGAAGCCTGGTCCTGTCTCCCCAACAACATCGCGGGAAGCTCAGGCCCTCCTGTTACCGGTAGGTATGCACCACTCAAACACGTGTAGCCAGCCCTCATACACCCTAGATATAGCACTTGTGTCTGGGGGGGGGAACAAGGGTTACATTTGGAGGCGAGCTGCTGAGATCCAGAACAGGCCAGGCTTACAGCAAGGCAGAGCAGAAAGAGTGATGTGCACTCTCCGGTCAAGTGCTGAAGGAAGTAGGGTGCAATTGCATACCAGGGGTAGTCAAGGGGAGCGTGGACCTCCACTCCCACACAGTACGCCCTGGGTGCCCTAAGCGGGGGCCGTAAGATGGGTGCATAGCTATAGCTGTCCTAGTCCCTTGAGGCAGATAGTGTGAGGCAACTGGGGGGGTCAGCCTGCTAACGTGTCCAGGGACCATGGCCCACCCCTCTGCACCTACAAAACACACACTGCAGAGATACACACATCAACAAAACAGGCTCTGCCACCTCTACATCCACAAAACACAAACTAGCAGCCCCCCTCTACACCCACTGCAGCCCCCTGTAAACCCACACACTGCAGACACACACCAACAAAACACTCTGCACCCTACTCCAATCACAAAACACACACTAAAGACACACACACTGCAGCTCTCCCTCTACACCAACAAAACACACACAGCAGACACACACCAACAAGATTCTGCTACCCCCTCTACACCCACAAACGCACACCAACAGAAGACACACACACTAATAAAACACTCTGCTGGCCCCCTTTATACTCACAAAACACACTCAGCAGACACACAAACCTTTCATTTCACTCTCCTGTGCGGAGCTCTCTGCAGACAGGGTGAGGCAGGAGTCAGTGCCTTGCTGGTGTGTTCTGTCCAATCACCTCCCCTGTCTAAGTGCAAATGTCACTCTTTGTGAATGAAACCTTAAAGCTGATTGGCTAAAAAACTTGGCAAGCTGCCAGAAATTCTGGGCGATTACTGATTGGTTAAAATTCCGGGCATTATCCAATCAGAGAGCAGGGATTTCAGTAATGCCCTGAATTTTACTGCTTTAGCCTATAATTATTTATAAAAATGTTTTACCTTGAAGTTATACATTAAGAGTTACCTCTCGTTTTCAAATATGTCCAGCGCACATGATGACAGATACATGGTTAAAAATACATAGTTACATTAAGTGAGCAAGGTTATACATTATATACAAGACATTGCATGCACAGTAAGAGATAATATGTTATAGGCGTATGTAAGAGTTACAGACCAGATTAAAATGTGAGACAGCTTTAGTTTTGAAAGAACTTTGACTGTTGGCGGCTGTGATTGTTCCAGTTTTGGGGTGCAAGGTACTGTAAGAGAAGGAGGAGCAGCTGCATACTTTGTTGAACCTTGGACCATGAACAGTCTTTTGGAGTCAGATCCAGATTTGTCGTCATCTTCCCCTCCGTCAGTGGCTTGCCTCTCCACGAAGCTCAGCTCATCCTCAGATCTTCAGGGTAGATAAAGTTAAACATTTACATTGTAGGGAAACTTTCTGGATCCACAACATTAACACCTTGGCTCCCAAAGGTTTCAACATAGACATTGCTCTTGCTACATTTTTGTAAGTTTTTGGCTATGTTAACTATAGAATATTTCTTGTTAATTTGTATTCCAATTTAAACTACCTTTTATAAGTCCTAGTATTCTCCCAAACTGTATTTATCAAACATTTTTAAATATTTAAGTGTTTCCATGCCTGGTCTGGCTACCAGTTTGCCCTCCCTGACATACAAGCCCTGGTAAGAGCAGGCAGTGTTATGACCAATTATGAGTCCCCCCCCCACTCCCCCTTCCCCCACAAGCAGCTCCTTGGAGAGCCAGAGGAGGAGGTGGGACTAGGTCTGTGTTCTTCCCAATCCTGGGTTCAGACCTGGTACCTTCCCCTACTGTGCTTAGGGAGTTGCAACAACCACATTTAGTAGTTGTCTCTACCGTTGAGAGAGACAGGTGTCACACAGGGTTGCCTGAAAACTGGCCTTCCTTGTTCCTCTTCCCCTCGGGGGGGAGAGAGTGACAACCTTTCCCCTGTCCCTGCTACAGGGTCAGGGAAGATCAAGGACTGCTGCGGGGGCCCTTGACCCATAGTGAAGTCCAGGGACTATCCGGGCATTGGTGACCTACAGTGAACTGCATTGGGCAGAGACCTGTTTGTTACTGTATGAGCAGAAGGACAATAAATCCGTTCCAGGGCGAGAGGTAACCGTTTCTACCGTAGGAGATCGCCTCCATAAACCAATCCTGTTATCCCCAACAACATCGGCGGAGACTCAGATCTACTGTGAGCCAGCATTTATATACCAACCTACACCGTGTAATGGCGACATCTCCTGGGGAGACAGCATTACATAAGGTATCAAACAATTGAATTATAATTGTAGCCCCCTGTAAACAGCTCAGGCTATACCTATCTTCCTTCTACTGTGGTAAGTCCTGTTAAGATCAGGCGCCAGTAATCATTATGGGTTTTCCCCCTTCATAGCTCTAACCTGAATGATAGATGCCGGCCTGGATTCTGCTGCAGGCGTGAGCAAGAGGGAGGTTCTGCTGACACCAGGAGGGGAGGAGCTAGCTCTATATTTAGCAGCCCACTCCGGCGAGTAGGCCTTCTTCTTCTTCGTCCTTGCTGTGTGCCATGTTCCTCTCTGTTGATGTTCTTCAATAGAGATAGTAGCGTAAGAAGAGTTCGAGTGAGCAGTGAGACCAAGAGTCTAGAGCGGCTGAGTATTAGGCCGTAAGCCACGAGTCCTGCGGAACGGTCCGAGGAGTATCAGTAGGCTACGGGCTCCCCGGCGCAGCATGCCGGTTGAGAGCGAGAGGAATCAAACCGATCAGCGTCTATAAGTAGAGCTGATAGAACCATAGACTGCTAAAGCCAACCAACCTTAATAGAACTAATATGTCTATGTTTCCTAGACTCACTGGTTCGTTCAAATGTGGGCACTGCAAAATATGTCCCAATATGATTAAGACCAAGCATTTCTCGAACCACGATGAAACACGTAGATTTCCCATCAAAACTTTTATAACATGCCAGACCAGTTTTGTGATCTATTTGTTAAAATTGCGGGTGCAATAAACAATATGTAGGACTAACTAGTAGAGTCCTAAAAATCCGCATAATGGAACACCTTAGACTAATCAAAAAACATGATACTACACACCCGGTACCATTGCATTTCAATGTGTGTCCGTTGGGTACTGTGGAGAATTTCAGATGTTGTGCCATCGAACACATTGTGTTACCACCCCGAGGAGGGGATAGATTAAGGATTTTACATCAGAGAGAGGCACACTGGATACATACACTTAATTCTCTACAGCCCAACGGACTCAACATTGATTGGGATTTACGCTGTTTTCTTGAAGTTTTCTTTCTTTAAGTTTTTTTAACTTTCTAAATAAACTGTCAAGATATAATGCCCTTAGGGTGAAGGCATACAGTTTAATATGCTGCTCTCTATGATCATTTCCCCCCCCTCTATGACCCCCCCCCCTCCCTTTCCCTCCCCCCTTTCCCTCTCCCATTTCCCCCCCCCCCCTCTCCCCCCTTCCCTACCCCCCCCCTCCCCCCCCCCCTCTTACCACATCTTCTCTTGTATTCATGCATTGGTTGAGAGCCCAGTAAATGATGTTTAATCAGCTTAAAGACAGTTTACAGTTTAATCCAGTACTAATAATGTATTAGATTTGTTTGAGTATAATCCAGTACACAAACATAATGAAAAAATATAAACTGTTCTTGTTATCTATGGGACTCAACTATGCACTAGCAGTGTTTGCAGCAACCTTTTAAATTATTCATTTATATATCCCCAATGATTGACCTGAATACAAGCAGTATATCTTTAAATACTGCAATTACATTGTCATAACTAAGAATTAAATGTTTAGCATTGATTACTGTATTGACTATCTATATAAACAGGTACAAGCGCTGGAGGGGTTAATGTTTTTAAATTTGTAATTTAAATGTCCCCGTTTTCGCGGGCTTTTCTGTATTTAAACAGGCAGCTTCCGCTTCTCCCCACTCCAAGACGAAGCCCTATTCCTAAGGGTGAAACGCGTTGAGGGGGAGAATGCGGTGCTAGCCCTTGTGTGTTCCACGAATAAAGTTTTTTGAAGATCCCAGCAGCCTCTCTGAGTCAGACATGCGCAGTTGCGCCCGAATCCTCCATTGTTTCTGATAGAACCATAGACTGGTGGACCAATGCCCTCACCCCGCTGCCAGGGGTGATGGAAAGAGATAACAAGACCCACCTTGAGGCTAACCTCGGGGGTGGGCCACGGGGTATTGCCGCCCTAACTCAGACCATCCTGTCGGCCGAGTGACTTGGAGGGAAGGAGAGGAGGAGGTTGGGGGAGCTGAGCAGGTTGTACCTGGCACTGGCGATTGTATTGTGGCTGCTGGAAGCCTTACCGTTGGGATATCGTTGCCCTGTCAAATAAAGAGACTGATTTGCACCCGTAAGACTGTGTGTGAGTTGGAGAGTATAACCCTGGGACCCGAGGGGTTCTTCTATACCGGTCCTATTCAATTACCCTGGGAGTATAGAAGATGGAGGCGCTGCACCACTAAGATAATATGGAGGCTACGATCCCAGAAGCCCATTCCTGGCTCCCCCACAACATCGCGGGAAGCTCAGGCCCTCCTGTTCCTCACAGGTATGCACCACACCGCATGTAACCAGCCCCCATGCACCCCTCACACTCCCGTAGAGACTGGGGGGGGGGAAAACAGGGTTACATTTGGAGGCGCTGCTGAGATGAAGAATATCTATCAGAACAGGACCGGCTTATAGCGAGGCGGAACAGACCAACTAAGATGCACTCTCCCAGCAAGTATATTAAGCAGGTAGCATGAGGCAACTGGGGGGGTCATAGCGGTAACCAATCCGGGGACCATGGCCCAGGGCCGCATTATGGTGGGGTGGATAGTTGAAGCTGATCGAATCCCTTGAGGCGGGTAGCATGAGGCACTGGGGGGGTCAGCCTGGTAACCAGACTAGGGACCATAGCCCGGTGTCCGCTATAGCGGCCAAAAGCAGGAGACGCCCGTACCTAGACAAGAGGTATCTTAACTATCACCCACACCACCGAGCACTTGCAAGTAGATATGGGGAGCACAGTGTATAGGAGAGGAGTTCCGTTGAGCCATGGGGTACCAGCCACCTCAATTCAGTGGGTCATATACAGTATGAAGAAGCAGAGTTCACAGTTGAAGGGAAAGCATGGTCTAGGTACGAGATACCCGTCAGACATGGAGAGTAGGGCACAGGTACATTTGGGGAGACTATCCAAGATGGCTGCCACCCCTACATGTGCTTCGCGGAGAAGTGAGCTAAAATGGCGATTCCCGCCGAGCCTGGAGCATGCACGTGAGGTTTGCAAAAGGACTGTGAGACAGGTGTGGCGGGACATGTGCAGGAGTCTGGTGCCAAACCCAGATTCCTTGCAGAAGGAGCTGAGTGGCGCGAAATCCGGCCGGCCACGTCACGCTGACAAGGAAACTTCCCCGCCTCTGGATTCCACCAGAGGGAGGGGGGCCACCCAGAACATATCAGGAAGGTCCCCCCCTGCAACGGAGACCGAGACGATCCTAGTGGAACCAGATGTCATCAAAAAGCAGCGGAAAGGTAAGGAGACACCACCACCCCCTTACTCCCGCCAGGCACAGACCGCACTCACGGTGAATGAGAAAGAGAGGCTTGAGGCCTACTTGTTTGATCGTGTACCGGAGGTGTCACCATCGCCGCCGCCGGTCCTCGACGGACGGCCGGTGGGTGACCCCAGGGCGGATGGGAGCTCTGCAGGCAAATCGGATAACCGCTGTTCCCGTTTCACTAAGGGAAAGAAAAGCCCGGGCAGAGTGTTCTCCTCCCAGCGCATAGACGCGCCATTGCCCTGGCTCTTTTACAGAGTCGAGGTCCCTCTCGAGAAACCCAAAGCCTGAGGGGGAGTGCCGCTAAGAAGAAGTTCATTGGGCGGGGTGTTACCTGTTTGCTGGACAATGTTCTGGACGTTTCTCCTACCCCGGCCCTTAGCCCCCCTGCCCCGGCCATTGCCCCTGCCCCGTCATGAGTGGTGCCACCGGGACCTACCAGGGATAAATTATGTAAATCTCCCAAATACACTAATGACTTGTGGGATTGGGAGTTGAGTGCGGAGGGCTTTGAAGGAGAGATACCGTATTCAAGCGTAATACCTGTGCCTAACCCTGTACCGTTTTGTCCTACAGCTAGAGGGAAAGCCCGTGGGTCACCTACTCCAGCAGAGGCTGGGTCTACTAGTCCAGTGTTGTCCAAGATGAACCCCACAAGGTATTATTATGCCAAGGGACGGAGAGACTGCTCGCGATCTACTGATGCGGGTACATCCGGGGTATCATCACAGGTAGATTCTGATGCAGAGCGCACTAGTCAGGCCGCTAAGTACGAGCACCGCGACAAATGGTGGGCGCCTTTGTTCACCAGTTACCACGAACGGATGGATCGTACGCGATTCTTGTTGATTAAGAACGACGTAGTAGACCACTGGTGGGCGGCTGGTTCTTTCCCTCCACAGGAGATGGGGGATCAGTTGGATCACCGGTTGAGGGAGATAGAACAGAAACGTATTGTACCTCAAGGCCCCAGTATACTGCATGACGACGTAGCCCCCACGGAACCATTGTTTTTGGTACTGCCAAGCAGGGCAGGGCAGCGTACGCTTACCAAGCTAAGTCGAGCTGACCGGGCCATAGTCGCCAGATACCGGCAGTCACACGGTTGTGAATATCCCTATGTGCCGGAGCCCATCATGAGAGAGGTTGAGGATAACCGAGACAGTTGGCTTAGCGAGGCAGTTCAGGAGTACCTGTGGACCAAGTACGGTCGGGCGGGGTATCACAATGAAGATAAGATTAGTGAGCTAGTGCGCATATGGAGCATCAGGGGGTGTATTTATATGCATGATGTCACATACCGGCCTGAACATGGGGCGGTTCAGTAGTTCGCAGTGACGGTCACTGACCCAATGGACGACGGGTAAGGAAGCCTGATCCGAGGCACTATCTGTAGGGTTCTCCATGTTGGGAGTACCCGGATTGTACTTACAATTACTACCTCATTATGCATGTATTCTATTGTTATGTGTGCTGTTTCCTAGGTTGTTCGCCGCAGGATGGTACTGCTAAAAGATAGGTCCAAGTGGGGACCATTGGATTCCACCATAGGGAGAGTGTAGCCCCCTGTAAACAGCTCAGGCTATACCTATCTTACTTCTACTGTGGTAAGTCCTGTTAAGATCAGGCGCCAGTAATCATTATGGGTTTTCCCCCTTCATAGCTCTAACCTGAATGGTAGATGCCGGCCTGGACTCTGCAGCAAGCATGAGCAAGAGGGAGGTTCTGCTGACACCAGGAGGGGAAGAGCTAGCTCCATATTTAGCAACCCACTCCGGCGAGTAGGCCTTCTTCTTCTTCATCCTTGCTGTGTGCCATTTTCCTCTCTGTTGATGGTTCTTCAATAGAGATAGTAGCGTAAGAAGAGTTCGAGTGAGCAGTGAGACCAAGAGTCTAGAGCGGTTGAGTATTAGGCCGTAAGCCACGAGTCCTGCGGAACGGTCCGAGGAGTATCAGTAGGCTACGGGCTCCCCGGCGCAGCATGCCGGTTGAGAGCGAGAGGAATCAAACTGATCAGCATCTATAAGTAGAGCTGATAGAACCATAGACTGGTGGACCAATGCCCTCACCCCGCTGCCAGGGTTGATGGGAAGAGATAACAAGACCCACCTCGAGGCTAACCTCGGGGGTGGGCCACGGGGTATTGCCGCCCTAGCTCAGACCATCCTGTTGGCCGAGTGACTTGGAGGGAAGGAGAGGAGGAGGTCGGGGGAGCTGAGCAGGATGTACCTGGCACTGGCGATTGTATTGTGGCTGCTGGAAGCCTTACCGTTGGGATATCGTTGCCCTGTCAAATAAAGAGACTGTTTTGCACCCGTAAAGACTGTGTGTGAGTTGGAGAGTATAACCCTGGGACCCGAGGGGTTCTTCTATACTGGTCCTATCCCATTATCCTGGGAGTATAGAAGATGGAGGCGCTGCACCACTAAGATAATATGGAGGCTACGACCCCAGAAGCCCGGTCCTAGCTCCCCCACAACATCGCGGGAAGCTCAGGCCCTCCTGTTCCTCACAGGTACGCACCACACCGCATGTAACCAGCCCCCATGCACCCCTCACACTCCCGTAGAGACTGGGGGGGGGGGGGGGGAAACAGGGTTACATAATGTTTTTATATAACACTTATTTATTTCAAGTTGCTTAAATTATCACATTTTAAAGGTCAATACATTTATCTAAAAGTATTTCAAAGTTTATATTAAACCATTTAATGGATTTATGTATATTATGTACTATATCTCCAAATTTGATACATTTTTATTACCTATTTATTTACCATGTTAGATTAATATATCAACATTAATATATACCAATTTAGAAGCTTTAGAAAGGGATGTTTTTTGTCTCGAATCGTTGCTCAAATTTTATTGTTTGTATCTTATGATTTGTTAAATAATGTATCTATAATTTTTTAATTTTGGAGTGCTGTGGACATATTCTACTTAGGGCAAGGCGTGCAAGGCAGCCACCTTGGACTCCGCAGCTTTGCCCCCCCCCTCCATCTTCCCCCTGCGGTTGGGCTGAAGATGGATCCCAGCGCCGACAGGAGGTGGGAGGAGAGGGACCGGAAAGACGGCTTCTCACCAAAAGGTAGGTGTGTGTGGTTTTTGCTTTCTTTGAAAGGGGGTTCTTACCTTTTCTGGAGTGATTCGCCTCCTGTAGCATCGTATTGCAATGGTAAAATGACGACGCAACATCATATGATGACGTTCCGCCATGGCAACGTGATGTCACATGCTGCCGTGATGTCATGATGATGTGATGCTGTGGTGGAGGGTCGCTCCTGAAGGTGAGTCCCTTAACTTTTTTCACAGGGGGGGCCCGCTGCTAGGGTGTCACCTTGGGCTATGCAAGCCCTGGCCCTATATCTTCCTGGCCCTATATCTTCCATTACTCTGACCTAGAGTAATACCATTTAAAGAAGTGCACTCACCTGTCTCTCTCACTCTCTCTCCACAAAAGGGTTACGAGTGGTGCGGCATCCACTATTTGAGCATCTGGAATCCATGGGAATTTTAGATGTCGCAGGACACGCTGCATCACTTGTGGGCATCTAGTTGTGTCCAATCAGTTTGTTTCATTTTTGAAGGGGAGCACACATAGGGTTCGGGGAACTATCAATTGCCTCAACATGTATGTCATCTATTTACTATAATGTAGCTGTGGCTTACAATATGTTGGTCGCACTACAAGGCCACTGTGTACAAGATTTCTTGAGCACCGTAGAAATATCATAAATGGTTTAACCAGTCACAATATCTATAGACATTTTGATTTGGGGCATAAAAGGGACGCAGCTACACTCAAAATTCAAGGTTTGGAGTATATATCACCCCATACATTGGGAGGTGACCGTTTAAAAACACTCTGCAAACGTGAGACTTATTGGATCTACCAGCTGGCCACTATGGCTCCTGGTGGGTTCAATGAGTCTCTCGACGTTAGCACTATCGTCTAGGTTGTCTCATTTTTCCTCTAATAGATTATGGATTCTCCCTGGTCTCTGGCCTGTCCAGCTCTGTTCCTCTGTACTCTCTGTCCTTTTTAAAACCCCAAGGGGTTTTGGTGGTATACAAAATACGTGGTAACTGTAACATCTATGTCATTTTTTGTATGACCCAGTTCTGACTAATGCAGATCTGTTATTTAGATTTGTGTATTATTTTTATATTTTATTTACACTGTTTCTCTATTTATAGCAGCAAGAAAGAGGATTATTATTTTGTATGCTGCTTATTATTATTGTTTCTGTTTCTTATTATTATTTGTCATTGTCCCCCAGTCTGCTCCCCATTTTAGTTCTTAGGGCTCTAATTTGTTTATGAAATATCTGCCTGTGAATTTATTTAATTATATGTTTTTAAACATCTTGTAATTCTATTAGTCTAGTCTGTGTATTTCCTCCCTTGTCCACCACCTGGATTAATTTTAAGCATGTAATTGTTGTTCTAATGAAGGGGAGGGTCTTGAACGGGTTTCCTAGCAACCCGTCTGCTATTTAAAGTTTTTTATGGCTAGGTACAAGTATCCTTTGTCAAAGTTACTTTGAGTGACGAAACGCATCAGGACGTATGCAGCGCCATTGCGTCACTATTGGGGGACGGTGTATCGTGGACAGATCGCGTCTCTAGAGCTGCAGGAGGCTAACAGCACTCTATACTCATCGGAGTTAGCTATTATGCTGGGACTTTCTATGCTGTGGACCCAGGTTCTTCCCGGAGCTGTAAAAGGACACTTGAGGACACTATTTTCTGCTGCCGATGGCATACCAACCCGATGTGGCGGTGACTATTTGTGTTCACACATGCCGGTTTATATGCTTCCCTGTGAGTGAGCCTGTTTCCTCCCATCCCCTATCCCTTTCCAATAAATGTCGTAGATTTTATGCTATGGGCCATGCGCTTTCTGTTCTTTTGTTGTAGATTCCGTTTTGGATTGGTTCATCCCTTTGAAAGCAGCCCTCCATCCCAGCTTGAACTCTTATTCCATCAAATGGATCA
This sequence comes from Ascaphus truei, assembly GCF_040206685.1. Lineage (NCBI taxonomy): Eukaryota > Metazoa > Chordata > Amphibia > Anura > Ascaphidae > Ascaphus > Ascaphus truei. Next base: position 109,930,356 of record NC_134487.1, on the reverse strand, counting down.
TCAAAGGGACTGTTTTTTTACTATAATTTTTTATTTTAAGTATTTGGTATTGTATATTTGTATTTTTCTTTCTTTGCTGATTTGTATGTTAGAATATTTTTGTGTTGAGGTTAGTGTATACTTATTCCAGTATTATTTACACCCATATATTTCATTTATTCTACCTACTCTATATGACTGGTGTCACGTGGCGCTGCTTATTTTTGTTTATATATATACTGTATATGGAAATATTTCTGTATGCTCATTTGCATGTCTTAGACAGGTTTAGGAATTTAGACAAGGGTAATGCCGTTGATGTGGTCTACTTAGATTTTGCAAAGGCTTTTGATACGGTTTCACACAAGAGGTTGGTGTACAAAATAAAGAAAATTGGACTCAATAATAATACTGTATATGCACCTGGATTGAAAACTGGTTAAAGGACAGACAACAGAGGGTTGTCATAAATGGAACTTTTTCAGGTTGGGCTAAAGTCTTGAGTGGAGTACCTCAGGGATAGGTACTGGGACCCCTGCTTTTTAACTTGTTTATTAATGACCTTGAGGTTGGGATCGAGAGCAAAGTCTCCATCTTTGCTGATGATACTAAATTGTGTAAGGTAATAGAATTAGAGCATGATGTAATTTCTCTTCAGAAGGACTTGGAGAGACTGGAAACGTGGGCAGGTAAATGGCATGATGAGGTTTAATACAGATAAATGTAAGGTTATGCATTTGGTATGCAAGAGTAAAAAGGCGACTTACAAATTAAATGGAGATATATTGGGGGAATCCTTGATGGATAAGGATTTAGGAGTGCTTGTAGACAGCAGACTTAGCAATAGTGCCCAATGTCATGCTGTAGCTGCAAAGGCAAACAAGATCTTATCTTGCATCAAACGGGCAATGGATGGAAGGGAAGTAAACATAATTATGCCCCTTTACAAAGCACTAGTAAGACCACACCTTGAATATGGAGTACAATTTTGGGCACCAATCCTAAGAAAAGACATTATGGAACTAGAGAGAGTGCAGAGAAGAGCCACCAAATTAATAAAGGGGATGGACATTCTAACTTATGAGGAGAGACTAGCTAAATTAGATTTATTTACATTAGAAAAGAGGCGTCTAAGAGGGGATATAATAACTATATACAAATATTTTCAGGGACAATACAAGGAGCTTTCAAAATAACTATTCATCCCACGGGCAGTACAAAGGACTCTGGGCCATCCCTTGAGGTTGGAGGAAAGGAAAATTCACCAGCAACAAAGGAAAGGGTTCTTTACAGTAAGGGCAGTTAAAATGTAGAATTCATTACCGATGGAGACTGTGATGGCAGATACAATAGATTTGTTCAAAAAAAGGTTGGACATCTTTTTAGATGGGAAAGGTATACAGGGATATACCAAATAAGTATACATGGGAAGGGTGTTGATCCAGGGATTAATCCAATTGCCAATTCTTGGAGTCAGGAAGGAATTAATTTTTCCCCTTAATGAGGTTTTTTGTTTGCCTTCCTCTGGATCAATAAGTAAGTATAGATATTGGATAAAGTATCTGTTGTCTAAATTTAGCATAGGTTGAACTTGATGGACCTACGTCTTTTTTCAACCTCATCTACTATGTAACTATATGTCTACAACCCTGCCTTTCACCATTATCACCCAGCACAAAGCACTTCAACTGCAGCAAGGGATTCTGGGAAATGACATGCAAATGAGCACACAGTGCCACCTTTTGCTTCAAAACCATTTAACATGATCCCCTATATGTTTAAGCTTGCTGTATTTCACAGCTTTGAAGACAGCCTGGGTTAAGATACATAGCCAGTAAACCCACCCACAGACTGCTGTTTTGACCTTAATGGGTCTCCTCGGTGTGGGGTGTGTTATACTGGCTTTGCAAAATGAAGCAGGGTTAGGTTACACCACACTTAGTAAAGTTATGGTGTGTAAAAAAAAAGGGACAAACACCGTCCACAGTAAAGTGTGTGTATATATATATATATATATATATATATATATATATATATAGCAAATGGAAATATTCCTGTATGCTCACTTCATGTCTTAGGCAGGTCGGCAACCCCGCCTTTCACCATTATCACCCAGCACACAGCACTTCCACTGCAGCAAGGGATTCTGGGAAATGACATGCAAATGAGCACACAGTGTCACCTTTTGCTTCAAAACAATTTTTAACTTGGTTCCCTATAGGCTTAAGCTTGCAGCATGGTCACAGCTTTAAGCACAGCCAGGGTTAAAGTGCATAGCCAGAAAACCACCCACAGACAGCCGTTTCAACCTTAATGGGTCTCATCAGTGTGGGGTTGGTTAACTGGCTATGCAATAAAGCAATGAGGATGGGGTTTACCATACTTTGTTAAGTTATGGTGGGTATAAAAAGTGACAAAAACCCTCCACAGCAAAGCATATAGCAAATGGAAATATTTCTGTATGCTCACTTGCATGTCTTAGGCCGATACATATCCGTGATGAATGAGTGTCTGACCAGCAGAGGGGAGGGGTGGTTTCTTCCTCAGTGGAGGTGTTTTAAAACCCGGTGACAAACAGCACTCATGTAGCACTGTTGGATAAAATCCAGAAGTCAGTATACACCGATATCCACCCTCTGTACCTCCAATGTGAGAGCACTGACCCAGCAGTATGACACAAATAGCCTTTCTCCTCTCAGTCATATCGGTAGCGTTCACCAGGTCCAGCCCACACGTGTATGCTGCAAACTCCTCTACAGACAGTTCCTGGTAGGTTTATGACGCAGTGCGTCGTGCGTCATGCGTCATGCGTCATGACGTCCGAGGCGTTTCGTCACGTGAGTGACTTCTTCAAGGGATGATTGGCTGATGGTTCCTCTGTCTATTTAAACCATACCAATGATAATGCCATATTGAATCTGTATATGTATATATAATGTAGCTACACTTATGACTATTATAAAAGTGAAACCCTAAAACCATCTAAGAGGTGACATACACAAAAAGGACAAAATGAATGTGTGAAACTGTATAAAGTACCTAAGAATTTACAACTCTGCATTTTTAATTGCTGCACCTGGGCAAAATAGGGTATATGCCCCAAACAAACACCCGTTTTTCCTTTAGTAAAGCACCTAATGGTTCAATTAGCATTAGCTCAGGCAACACAGGCGATCAGGGAAAAAAAACAAATCAGAACAAGCTTCATGATTGCTTACTGGCAAAAACCAATGAAAATCTAGGAAATTCCCCAATTTTCACTTTCTTAAATAGCCTCCTTTGTGTTTGCTAAATTTTGCTGAATTGACAATGTTAAGTACTGCGGAAATGGGTCTTATGAAATACAGTTGGAGTTGTGGTTGTGCAGTATAGCAAATCATACATTGAAACAGATATACCACATAATCATGTTTATTCTGTCAGTAAATATATACAATGGGCAGATACAAAGTGTATATTTGTTGCAAATATATTCCCATTAGTTGGTCGCAATGTATCTGCACTATATCCACTGTAAAATAAAATAATTCAATACATTGTGTATTAAGCCAAAATTGTATTTCCGTACTGGTCTTTATTTATGCACGCAAATAACGTTTGCACTGTATACACAATTTCCTAACAAATGTGCCATTCCATCCATCACTTTTAAATTCCATTTAAACGGCATGGAGATCTAGATAAGTCTAATTTTCTACATTTTCCTCTTATTGATGCAATGGAAGCTCAGAAAATGTGTTATGTACAAATTTCCTAACACTGTAAAACTATAATGTGTCATTCTCGTGGGTATAACTGAGATTAACAATTAGAGAAAATCTGTGTCCTGACAGGGTACACAAATAAAGGCCCCTAATTGAAATGAGCAGAATTACATATTGACATATTCGTGATGATAAAAGTTCTGCCTTCATTAAAATGAAGAATCTAAATATAATCAGACATCTGTTCCAATTCATGATAGTGTATTACAGATGTTCTTTCTAAGCAGAGATTTTCCAAATATAATTTTTTTTAGAATACCCATTGGGAATGTAACATTCATGATCTGTTTCAGATTTTACTGGGGTGTGGGAAACTTCATGCATGTGTAGGTGGGATATTGCAAAAACTAAATTGCTCTATATAGAGTATGCTAGTTTGGGATGGTTGGAATAAAGAATTTTAACCATTCAAACCTTCTTGTCTCACAATATCACTCACCTCCACCATTCACAAATGTAAATGTGCCTTGAAAACTCACTGCTTAAAGGAAGACTTTGTGAACCTTTCTCATATATTTTCAATTAAGTAATAATTATTGGTGTTAACTCAAACTTCAGCATCCTCAGTTAAGGCAAGAATTTCAGAATCCCTGTTTGGTTTCAGATTTCAGTTTCCATGTCTCATATTCAGCATGATGTACACGTGTACCGTACACGAAGTGCAAAATATCCAGTGCAGTTTACACATACTGTAGTGATGGACAAGTCTGATGGCTGCAAGAATCAACTAAAAAGTGCTCGCTTTGATACCTTCACTTGAACCCTTTGCTGGTTTGGGACCCATTAAATCATCATAACCATAATTGAAACATAGAAAAAAATCCCCACTATAACTTTAAGCAGCAAACCTGAAGAAGTCCTTTGCACGGTACTTTGTTGCCATTTTAAATCTAATCACATAGTTTGTTATGTTTGTTGTATCAGGAAATTAATTTGCTACTAGTGCTTAGATTTAAGAAAACTGGATACGTAAAATTCATCCATCAAAAGGCAATCAAATGGTCAATCTGTGAACATTCACAACAGATCAGCCACAAGGCCTACAGTACTTTTGAAACAACATTCTCTTTAAAAAAAAAAAAAATCGGTTTAATTGTTCTCTTGGTTTTCTACATCAGGGAAATCACAGTAAAGAAATAGGGTGCAATCATGTTTTAAAAATAACTTTCTAAGTACTTTGCACCTTTTATTCAGTACAATTTTCTTTCTTTATACATACAGTAACTGCCTACACTTCCTAACATTTAACTCCTTGCAAACTATGCTGTTAATCTGTAATTGAAGAATCTCTATAACCAAACTTTTTAAGACTGCATAGTTGTTGAGGAAGCACAGTATTCACACAGATTCCACCAATCAATACAATTTGGACTAAATTAATACATTTTGGTCACACTCTGCTATTCTGTGATGGGAACACACTTCAAACTTTATGCTAGGCAGAGCATAACACAAGATATGCCAGCCTTTATTAATTAATTTTCATAATCATGTTGAGTTAAAGTTTTACTGTAAAAATTGATATGTTATTGTATACAGTACCATGCACAATTAGTCAGTAATATTAAGCACCTTTTCCATTTTACCATGCCATAAATGTACAATTCCACCCTGAAATATAATTTGTTGTGGCTCATGTATTAAATCCATTAAATTCTTGTCTTCACATAAGCCTGTATGCAACCATTTGACATAGATATTTAGCAGGCTACTTTGCAAAGCAGGTCATGGACTTTGAAGAAATGTACGGTCACTTTTGTCTTAAAAAATTTAGTTACGGAACTACAATACAGGCATACCCCGCATTAACGTACGCAATGGGACCGGAGCATGTATGTAAAGTGAAAATGTACTTAAAGTGAAGCACTACCTTTTCCCCACTTATCGATGCATGTACTGTGCTGCAATCGTCATACTGTATACGTGCATAACTGATGTAAATAACGCATTTGTAACAGGCTCTATAGTCTCCCCGCTTGCTCACAGCTTTGGTACAGGTAGGGAGCCGGTATTGCTGGTCAGGATGTGCTGACAGGTGCATGCGTGAGCTGCCGTTTGCCTATTGAGCGAGATGTACTTACTCGCGAGTGTACTTAAAGTGAGTGTCCTTAAATCGGGGTATGCCTGTACATTGTGTAACACAACTTTCAACCTTCCCTAAACTTGACTATCTTGTTAAACAGGAACATTTTGCTACTCATAACAGTGGGGAATTAAAATGCATTTCTAGTGTTTTTGACATTTATCTTGTGAAAATATGTGTTTGCATAACCTTGGCTAATTTTTCATAATGGTGATATTCTAGCCCAATGGGTAGCATACATTTGCCACGTTGTGCATATAAATAACAATGCTAAATTAACATAACAACTACATTAGGAAAATTACTGAATGCGCTAATGTTTTATTATTATATGTTGCACTGTTTGCCACATCCCTGGGAGATCCACTCTATTGCTACCGTGTGGTGCTGAGGCATACCTGTTAGGTTCAGGAGAGCTGAGCTGATCTACGATGATATGGAGATCAGGACAGGCTTTTTATGTTATCTGTAGTTCTTTATCTGTGGTGTTTAGCGCCTCCAGCTTCAGGGGGTTCTGGTAGTACCAGACAAAGTCCTCTCTGAAGCACATCTTACATACACCACATGCACTGACTCAATCCAGGCTGGTGTATAATTAACAAAGGGCTTTATTCTTAGCAGTCACTGCATGATGGTATTACATGGTGCAAGGGTTCAGAGGGTTCTCACCTCTGGATGGTGCTTGACCCTAATAGTATAGGGTCATCTTCCTAGGTCAGATGTTCCCTCAGCCACAAAGCTGAGGGTGAGCACGTTTATCCCGCTATGGGAGAGACTCACAGTTCTCTGCTTCCTCTCTCATTCACAGCAGGAACAGCGATATGGATAATAGCTAATTTGCCCATTCAAAATCAAACATTGTCCAGCCAGCATAAAGTAAATAAAACTTCTACTTACCCTGCCAGGATGAAGGTTGTCCTTCTTCCTCCCAGTTTTTGACCTCTATTGGCAGAAACACAACAATAACAAATACAATCTAATGGCCCCTAACCCCTTAATCAACTTAGCGGTTAATTACCACTAAAGTAATTAAGGGGTAACGCCTTAACAACCCAAAAATTAACTAAAATAAGCCCTACAAATACATAACAATTAACTCAAAACAAGAAACACGAATAGAAAACATAACAATTAATTAAAAATAACCATTTGCCTAAAAATGCATTGCCTGCCTGCATTTAAATATATCCGAAATGGGCATAGATAAACACTTTGGCAGTCAATAGCCAACCTTAAAACAAACAAGCATCCAAAATACACTAGAAAAACAAGCATAAAAATATAGAATTAAAATAAACAAAAAGAAAAAAAATCAACAAAAATACATATAGCAATGAAATAAAAACAAGCATTTGCCTAAAAATGCATTGCTTGTCACTGTATTTACCTATTGCCCTAAAGGGGCATAGATAAATACATTGGCAGTCAATGGGCAATCAAAAAAATTAAAATTAAAAAATACAATAAATAAACCTGAAAAACAAAAATGACATACATTCAAAGTTGTTCTTACCTTTAGATGTCTTCACCCTCCGATTCCCAATTTATCAGGAAGATCACCATCCGTGACGCAATGATCCTCAACTTCAGGTAACTTCTGAGGTTCTGTTCTTCTTCTTTGCTTCTTTCTTCAATCTTCTTTACTTGTAATCCATAAAATCTATAGATAGATGTTGTCTCATCATCTTCATAAGCTAAAATGAGATGGACAGGCCTTATATAAAGCCTGTGACTTCGTATTTTATAGTCAGATGGTACAGTTCCAATCCGGTTGGATGCTGTACCATGTGACAGTGTTTTTTTAGGCTGTGGCATCATTTCCAAGGGAGGTACGTCACATCCTTAAACCAAAATGGCTGCCATCACATGGTACTTCAACCAATTGGATTGTTTCCAATCCAATAGGTTGAAGTACCATGTGACAGGTTCCATTTTTTTAAAGGATGTGAAAACATATTTATTGATGATGTCACATCCTTTAAAAAAAAGGCTGCCATCACATGGTACAGGAACCAATGGGATTGTGAGTGTACCACGTGGTATATCTCACAATCCCATTTGTTCGTGTACCATGTGATGGCAGCTTTTAAATTTTTTTTTTCACTTTCTGTCACGCCTGTATGCCCGCAGACCTGGCAAGACCCCAGTACTGAGGTGGGAACGGTATTACACTACACTCCCACAGCAGTGGGAGCAAGCCCGGAGTGTGGTATAGCATTGCTGGGCCTGTAGAGAGAGTGGTTAATGATACTTGCAACATCTGATGGTGTAAGCACAAGAATGGTTGTGTCCGTGTGCCAATGTCCAGGGGTCCAGAGAGTAGAGTCATCGGGGTACAAAGCCAGGTCCAAGGATGCCAGAGGTAAACAAGGTAGTGTTCGTAGCAAGGTTCAAAGGGGTACAGAGAGCAGGGTAGTCCAGGACAAGCAGGGGTCAAAGCCAGGAAAATCCAAAGTAAACACAGGAGCAGGATACAGCAGGGACACAGAGGGAGCACAGCATAGGTCAGCACACACAGGGATACAGGAACTATGCAGAGCAAGGAAGAAGAGGACAGACAGGGATTATAAAGGGAGACACACCAATAGGAGAGGGACGGAGCAGAGAGAGAAGTGGGAGACAACAGAGATAGGTCAGGGAGAGAAGAGGAGGCGACAGAAGGGGCAGTCAGGGGAATGGCCAGTAGGGATTGGGAGGAGGAGTCAGGAACGTGGCAGGCCAAAGAAGAGGAGCGTGTGCGTACCCTCTGTAAGTTGAGGGTGCGCGCGCACAGGCTGTGACAGGGAGATGGCCCGCAGGGACGGGAGGAGGAACCAGAAGGGCGACAGAACCCAGAGGAGAAGCATGTGCACGCCCTCTGCCAGCTGAGGGAGTGCACGCACAGGCCGCGCCACCAGGCGCGCGAAGCGCCGCGGGCACCCTGCTGGAGGGAGGCAAAGGAGCGGACAGAGCCGCCAGGGATGGTGAGGTACTGGCCGCAGGCATAGCGGGTGTCGGGGAGCGGGGAGCGTCACTGCAGGGGCTCAGGGACCGCGCGGGAGCGCGAGACATGCAGGGCATGCGCTGAGGCAGTGGGGTAGAGGGAGAAGTAGACGGAACGGGACAGGAGTGGGAAAGGGTAGAGGGATTGGAAGGAGATGGGACAGAGGGAGAGAAAGGAGGGGAAAGAATCCCCTGAATCGTCACACTTTCTTGATCCATTTAGCTCAGATTTTTCTTTTTTTTCTTCTGTATATATTCTGCATTGTTTTCTTCCTATAGGAGGCTGTGCTTATCACGACTCCCCTAAATTCATTTTGTGAGCTGTCCAGAGGACAAATGGGGATATTTTTTTCTGTTGAATTTAGTGTGAAGTAATTTTGCTACTGTGTGATGTATCCGATCTTTTATTTCAGGTCGTTCATTCTCCATAGAAAACCTGGGAGTCTGTGTTTTAGGCCGGATAGCTTTAAGGTCACTTATGCGTGGTCTGACCAAGATCTGTTTTCAATGTGTCTAGCATGTGATTGTCCTATAGTATCTTGTGTAGTGATTTGGAATTTCTCAATAAAAGTGGATTTTTGTTGCTTTTGGAGTCTGATCTTTCCCTTGCCAGGTTAATAACAGTGTTAAAGTCCGTGCCCAAGATAAGATGACTTTGTTTTGGTTCATATTTTTTGGGAATGCATTTTGAAAAAGTTGTGTCTGGTTTTCATTGTTGCCATACAGGGAAACTAGGATTACATCTGTTTCTCCTTTTTTACCAACTAGAATTAATAGTCTCCCATCTCTATCTGATATCTGATTGTCTAACCTAAAAGGCACTTTTCAGTTAATCGGTATAGCTATGCCGCTTTTTCCACCCTCTTGCTGGAGAGTGCACAATGTCCAAAAAAATTCTGTCTTAGAGTCTATGCCCATCTTGTTGATGGGTTTCTTGGAGCATGACTATATCTCCTTCCATTGATTTTATCTCTGACAAGGCCAGCCTTCTTTTGAGACAGAAGTCAGCCCATTGACATTAATGGACAGACATAATAGGCTTAGGTTCGGATTCTATGTCTTGCATATCCAGTTTGGAATGTGATGGTGGTATAAAAGCTTATTATTCTAAAAGTATGTATTAGACCTGGGTGCAGGGAGACAAAGTGAAACTTAAATGGGGGAGTACCAGGGATTTCTGGTACTCAGACCGGGGCTGGTTGGGATTTCTGTCCAAAGTGGTGTTGGGCATTTCTTTCTACCTTTGTACTAGTCGGTAGACATTTGTGCACAACTATTTTTTTTATTGCTTCCTCATTTAGTGTGGTTCTATCATGACCATCTTGAACACAACATAATCACATGTACGTATATAACATTATTCATATTAATAATAACTGGGTAATTGAAATTTGGATATAGACTTGTGTCGTCTTGTCCCTTGCTTCTGATGGAATGGGTTCTGGGTTTCCAACAAAGCGTTTCTTAATCTGTCCTTCTGATCTAGTCATCATTAATGTTATCTGCCCCTCTGGATTTGCAAGATCAATTGTCCTTGATAACTGGCCTCATTGCCTCAGTGGCACCTGGTTGTAAACTTGGGGAAGGGTTTTTGTTTCCCAATCTTTGTTTTTGTTGAAGTTGCTGTGTCTTTCTTTCTCATCCAATTCGCTAGCCAAGTTTTTAATTCTTGGACCATCTCTGCATCAGTATGTAAATCAGTAGAAGAAAGACCATGTCATCGTAAGAACTATGGACCCGCTTCTTGTAAACCCATATTTGCCTCCACACTGTTATATGAGGCCATAAGTCGAAATGGAAAACCTATCTGTACTTGACTGCAGGCATACCCCGCATTAGCGTACGCAATCGGACTGGAGCATGTATGTAAAGCGAAAAGGTACTTAAAGTGAAGCACTACCTTTTTCCCACTTATCGATGCATGTTCTGTGCTGCAATCATCATATAAGTGCATAACTGATGTAAATAACACATGTGTAACAGGCTCTATAGTCTCCCCGCTTGTGCACAGCTTCGGTACAGGTAGGGAGCCGGTTTTACTGTTCAGGACATGCTGACAGGCGCATGCACGAGCTGCTGTTCGCCTATTGGGCGATATGTCCTTACTCGCGAGTGTACTTAAAGTGAGTGTCCTTAAACCGGGGTATGCCTGTACATGGTTTCTCAGAATTGCAGTGATTTCTCTGTGCTCTTTTTTTTATTCCAATGTCACTGGGATCTTGATATATAAATCTTAATATATTTAATATACTCAATATATTTGCAGTGAGGTGTTCTCAAAAGTTATTTCTGGAAATTTATGTAAGGTGTTTATAATCTACTCCTTAACCTCGAAGCTGTGAACCCTAGTTATAATGTCCCAAGGTTTTCTGCCGTCTGCTTCTTGGGGTCTTAGTGCTCGGTGTGCTCTATCTTGCTCAATACTTTCTGGATTGATATCAGAGACTGATGACTGGAAGAGGCCCCAGAGCTAAGTTTTTATGTGGTCTGGTTGGACCGACTCTGGAACATTTCGTATAATAATGTTGTTACGTTGGGATCTGTTGTCTGACTCGTCTTACTCATCACTCAGGAGTTGTACCTATTGTTTAAGAGACTTTATTTCCTCCACAATTCTATCTGAAAATCTGTGGCTTCCTCTGCTCTATTCTCAAGTTCAGTTGTCCCATCCTTGATTACTGTCTAATGCCCCTTAATACGTTCTGCAGGTCATTTTGGAGAACCTGTTTCAAGTCTTGTATCAGCCCTCTCATGCCTTTCAGGGTTGTGAATTCTCCAACTCACGTGGTAGCTTGCCATCATGGAGGGCAGGTGAGATCACCTGTTTCTTCTGGAAGAAGTTAGCAACCTCGTTTTTACAAATGTTTTTCATTCTCAGAGGCATGTTGGAGGGTTTTGTCCAGCTGGTCAATGTGTTTTGGAGTGGACTTTCTGCTGTTATTCGGTCATTAGTCTCTTTCATGTGCTCATTTAGTGAGGAGCTTTTCCATTAGTTGGTCATTTTTTTCAGTGCGCCCCCTCCTTTAGTAAATTTTTAACCACATCTGTCAGATACACATACTAAAAGGGCTGATTCTACCAAATCTGAAGCGGGCGTTTGCATTCAAGTGACCGGTAGTGAATAATACCGGAATATTTTATTTTCTCAATATTGGTGTATTATCAGAAATGGTCATTTTTCTTTTAGATGGATTATGGTTAATGAAGCACTTTAATGCATGTAAGCAAACATTTCAGGTCAGTGATAGCAGTGAGCTATGGTTATTTCTGATAATATTGTGAAGGTGATGAAAAATCAGTACTCCAAGTATTACAAAAACACGTACCATAACTATATCAAGGCAATTGTTACTCACACAAACTGCACATTTATAGAACATTTCTCTCCCATATCTTCAGGTGAAACTTCAAAGTATCCACTCCACCTCTCTGCTTTGAATATGCTCCCCAAATACTTTTGTTTGCAATGGAAGCGGCAAACCATAAATTAGATGATTCATTTTGCGTGCGCTCCTTAGATATTGTGCATAGAACAAATAAAATGGGAAAAAGACAGTGTTTCCTTTCATCCCCTCTGCTTAGAAAGCTATTGCAAAAGATCAAAATGACTTTTACAATAATATAGTAATTGAAGATAAGTTCTTTTTTTCATCTTGATTATGTGAGAAGTCTAATGCGTGAGGAGGTAGAATGATTGAATGAATTGTTTCCCCTAATTGCTTTTTTTCCTTGCATGTCCAAGCAACTTGTATCTGATGCTGTTTATTGCTAATGACAATAATATTTTTCCTTTACAGCATTGTAATGCACACATCTCTACTTAAAACTTTTCAGTTGCAAGACGTCCCTGCACAAAAGAGTTTATAAATGGTGATAAAGTTAATGCACAACATCACTCCCTTTTCCATCAGACTCAATTACTGTAAAATGTAGGATCAAAGATTCGCAGCAGCTTGCGTTCACTGCATTTATGGCTAGTAAAAAAACTGCCCATCTGTTAAAGTTCATATATTTTACATTGAGAACATAGGGGGCTATGCACTAAGCTCAATGGCTTTGCGTTCTGATTTGGTGAAAAAGCAGATTCGTTAACACTATGCAAAATATATGTAACAATAAAATACACTGTAGAACAATGTCCCCTAACCACCAATGCCATCATGAAAATCAATTAGAAGCTAACCAACTTCAATACAATTAGCATGAATCAATTAATCCATTTCCTCAAAAAATTAAAATACAATACAAATCAATTATACAATTCCCTATTCAATTGCTAAAGCCAAACCATTGCCAAAACAATTCTAATTTAAAGTAACCACCATCATTCTAATCATTTTTTTTTGGCTCGGCCAAATCACATGTTTTTCACGGCCCAATCAGGACCGTGTGAAACATTTGACCAAAATGTGACATCATAGGCCTATAAAAGCCTATGTCGCCTCATTTTGAAGCTAGTCGCCGAGGAGGGAACATCTCCCCTCCTAAGAAGAGAAGAAGGGCGTGGTGTAAGAAGATGGAAGAAGACGGAAGAAGACCCCAGAAGACCCCAAAAGACCCCAAAGCAGAAAGAAGACACAGACGTGGATTTGTTATGGTTTTTTATTTTATGGCTTACCTGTGGATTGGTTCCTGTGCTTCCGGGTCGCTTGGATTTCGCTGAGTGGACATCTAATGGTGAGTAAACAAAAGAAAAGTTTATTATTTTTACTTTTACAGGTTTTTATGATTTTTGATTCATGTCTTTTATTTTTTTAGTCTCATTTAATGCCTGTGAATGTATCTATGTATATACATACATTCACAGACACTGAATGGGTGTATTGTACGTGAATTTTGTATGTAAATGCTTTGTATTTTATGCTCTATTATTGCCCCTGCATGTTATGTTTATCTATCTGTATGGATAGACATACAGGGATAATAATTGATTGTTTGGCTCATGTTTAGGTTCTTTTAATGTATGGCTAATGTATTTAGCAGCTTTATTTTGTCATTGTTGTGAATAATGTAATTTGTATTTAGCTAATGGCTTCTTTCTGGTAGTTAGATTATGGAAAATAGCTGAAGCGCTCAAATGCAGGTATATCTCAAAATGATAATAAGCCAGACCACTATACCAGGGTACTAACAATTGATATAGTACCTATTGTGTCATATAATGGGTACTATCCTCCTGAAGACAGGTGGTGTGTGGTGCAACCCACTCACCATCAGTCTCATTGGCAGGTTCCCCTGAAAAATATACAAGTACTCACATCCTGGTAGGGCAGGCAGGCAGGCTGTGCAGCTACTCAATGCAATACAGGGAAAAGGGAGACCAAAAAGCGCACCAGCACAAACGGAGCAGGAAGAACCCAGTGGGTTCTTCCTGCTCTGTTTGTGCTGGTGCGCTTTTTGGTCTCCCTTTTCCCTGGTAGTTAGATTAGAATGATGGTGGTTACTTTAAATTAGAATTGTTTTGGCAATGGTTTGGCTTAAGGAATTGAATAGGGAATTGTATAATTGATTTGTATTGTATTTTAATTGTTTGAAGAAATGGATTAATTGATTCATGCTAATTGTATTGATGTTGGTTAGTTTCTAATTGATTTTCATGATGGCATTGGTGGTTAGGGGACATTGTTCTATAGTGTATTTTATTGTTACATATATTTTGCATATTTTGCAGGGACCCCCGCACTCCCGCGGTGTTACACCGGTGCTGCCCGCAGACCAGACCCGTCCCCTGAGCTGAATGGGGAAGTGGTAATACACGCACCCGCAGCAAAGGGAGCATGTCCGGAGTGTGGTATAAAGTGTTGCCAGGCCAGGTGTAGTAAGGTAGACAATACTTGCCGATACCGGTTGTAGAGATAGAGTGAAGAATGCTTTGCCGAGGTCAGGGAGTGGAGAGCGGAGATAGGTCGTAGTCCAAGCCGTGTTCAAGGGGTTACCAGAATTAGCGTTGTCCAAGGAGTGCCGAGATCGAGAGCCAGAGGGGGTAGTCTTACAAGCCGCGTCAGAACCTGTGAAAACAATGATAGAATCCAAAGTACTTCCATACAGAGACTATGTTGAGCAAAGACTGAGAGCAGATAGGAGCTAGATAAAGCAGGAAGGTCCAATTAGGAACGGAGGCGGGACAGGAAGATCTACAGGGAGACACTGCAGACTGGTGCAGGCATAACAGGCCAGGTGAGTCTTGTTGGTAACCGGAGTCTTGCTTTGAGCGCACGTGGGGCAGGCGCGGGTAAACTCCAGAATATCTTGAGACATCCTTGGCCACCAGAAATTCTGACAAATGAGATCAGTAGTCTTCTTAAAACCTCAATGACCTGCAGATTTAGAGGATTGACCACAAGACAGGACCTCTGGAACAAATTTGGAAGGTACGAAGAGTTTGATGTCGGGAACGACCAAGTCCTTGGGAATGCGTCTCTGGGAGTACAAAATCTTGTCAAGATTCTTGAAAGAAGATGTGGCGAGAATCCTCTCTTGTGGAAGGATAGTCTCCAAAGGTTCCTCTGATCTCTCTTCAGAATAATGTATTCGGGAGAGTGCGTCTGCCTTTACGTTCTTGGTCCCGGGGTTATAGGAAAGGTGAAAATCGAATCGAGAAAAAAAAGAGCCCAACGAGCCTGTCAGGGACCAAGGTGTCGAGCGTTTTCTATGTAAAGAAGGTTCTTGTGGTCCGTGAGAATAGTAAATGGCTCTTTTGACCCCTCCAGCAGGTGTCTCCACTCGTGAAGAGCCATCTTCATGGCCAGAAGTTCCCTGTTACCCACGTCATAATTCCTCTCGGCGGATGAGAATTTCTTGGAAAAATATGCACAGGGATGTAACTTATCTTGAGGCGTGGGTCTCTGAGAAAGAACGGCACCAGCGCCGCAATCAGAAGTGTCGACCTCCAGGACGAAGGGAAGTTCGATGTTGGGATGACGGAGAATAGGTGCGGATATAAAGGCTTCCTTGAGTGTCTCGAAGGCGGAGATGGACTCGGATGACCAAGCAGAAGGATCAGATCCTTTTTTGGTGAGCGCAGTGAGGGATGCCACAATGGTAGAAAAACTCTGTATAAACTTACGATAGTAATTAGCGAACCCTAAAAAACGTTGTATGGCTTTGAGAGAATTGGGTCTTGGCCATTCAGTGACTGCTTGAAGTTTACCGGAGTCCATCATAAACCCCTCATCGGAAATGATGTACCCCAGGAACGGAGTAGAGGTCTGATGAAAGGTGCACTTCTCCAGTTTGGCGTACAAATGGTGTTCACGGAGACAGGAAAGGACGTAGGAGGTGTGGCGTATATGGTCCTGGAGATCTTTGGAAAAAATCAGGATATCATCCAAGTATACTATAACAAAAATATTGAGTACCTTACGAAAGACGTCGTTGATGAAATCCTGGAAGACAGCGGGAGCATTACATAAGCCGAAAGGCATTACAAGATACTCGTAGTGTCCACTACGCGTGCTGAAGGCTTTCCATTCATCCCCCTTCCTGATGCGCACCAGGTTATAGGCACCACGTAGATCCAACTTGGAAAAAATCTTGGCCCCCTGTAATTTATCGAACAGTTCGGTAATAAGGGGAAGGGGGTAACAATTTTTGAAAGTTATGTGGTTCAAACCCCTGTAATCGATGCAAGGCCTCAATGACCCGTCCTTTTTCTTGACGAAGAAAAACCCAGGCCCTGCTGGGGAATTGGAGTGACGAATAAAGCCTCTCTTAAGATTCTCCTGGATATATTCATACATAGCGTGAGATTCTGGTAATGACAAGGGGTAGGTCTTGGACTTGGGTAGGGAGTAACCTGGAACCAGATCGATCGGACAATCGTAAGTCCTGTGTGGCGGCAAAAGGTCTGACTGTACCTTATTGAAAACGTCCCGGAATTGGTGGTAAACAGAAGGTAGATTAACTTCGGGAACAGAGGTATTGGCCAGCAGTTGATGAGTCTCGCCTGACCTCGACCTCCAGGAGATGGGAGCAGAGGAAGTCCAGTCAATTAGATGATTGTTAAGCTGTAGCCAAGGAAGACCAAGGTTGATGGGTATCCCAGGAGCGTGAATGACATCGAGAACTAAGATCTCCTGTGCAGATGTGAGGACAGAAGCAAGGGGGCCGTCTCTAAGGAGATGTGGGCCGGGGTAAGAGGACGTCCATCGATACCGACGAGTGCGATGGGAACCTTCTTCCTCATGAGCGGTATGAGGTTTAACCTGGTGAATTCAAGGTCCATGAAGTTTCTTCCAGCTCCTGAGTCAATGAAAGCGGCGGTAGAAGTCTGGAACTTATCGCCTGAAAGGGAGACTGGAAATGTAAGTTTCTTAGGGAGTTCACCTTTATGAAGGGGACGTGGAGACATTACACCCAGAGAGAGCCCCTCTGTACTCACTGGGTGTTCCCGTTTCCCGGACGCAGTGGACACTCCCGAACCAGATGCTCCATGGATCCGCAGTAGAAACACAATCCCCCGGCGTGGCGGAACTGCCATATCGGTGTGCGGATGCGTTGTACCCCCAATTGCATTGGCTCTGGCAACTCTAGTGCAGGACGAAGAGGTGTGGTAGCACTTGGGGGAGCAGGAGTGTTGCTGGGCGTACTGGAGAACGGAACCTGAAAGTTATGGAAGCGAGTGCGCTGATGCTCTGAGCGGCATACCTGTATACGTTGATCCACTCGGACGGCCAAATAAATGAGGACCTCCGATTGATCCGGCCTAGATTGGCGAGAGAGTTCATCCTTGATGGGATCTGCCAGGCCTTGCCAGAATACGGAGATGAGATCCTCTTGTGCCCAGTTAGTCTCGGCTGCTAGAGTCCGGAATTCCACAGCATACTGTGTCACCATTCGCTGTCCCTGAGTGATCTGGAGAAGAGAAACAGATGTCATCCCCCGACGAGCGGGGGAATCGAATACTTGTTGGAACGCTGCTTTAAATGCCGGGTAATCTTGGGTAAGGTCAGAACGTCGCTCCCAAACCGGGGAAGCCCAAGCTGTACCTCACACTTGTTTAGGAAATCCCTACATTCTTGCGGTTCACCTGCAAAAGGCTTGGGGGGAGGAATCCTTACATCGGAGCTGCTAACTGCGCTTGCGGAGTGGGGGCTTACATCTGGCGGGGTCGCGGTCGGTACTCGGTCTGAGAGTACTGCGACCTGGCGTGTAAGTGCCACAATTTGATCTGCCATGGCCTGGTTTTGCTGAAGCAGATTGGAGAGAAACTGTTGAAGTTCGATCTGGTCTGCGTCTTGTAGGCTCGACATAATGTTACTCCGGTGCTGCCCGCAGACCAGACCTGTCCCCTGAGCTGAAGGGGGAAGTGGTAATACACGCACCTGCAGCAAAGGGAGCGTGTCCGGAGTGTGGTATAAAGTGTTGCCAGGCCAGGTGTAGTCAGGTAGACAATACTTGCCGGTACCGGTTGTAGAGATAGAGTGAAGAATGCTTTGTCGAGATCAGGGAGTGGAGAGCGGAGATAGGTCATAGTCCAAGCCATGTTCAAGGGGTTACCAGAGTGAGCGTTGTCCAAGGAGTGCCGAGATCGAGAGCCAGAGGGGGTAGTCGTACAAGCCGCGTCAGAACCTGTGAAAACACTGAGAGAATCCCGAAGTAATTCCATACAGAGACTATGTCGAGCAAAGACTGAGAGCAGAGAGGAGCTAGATAAAGCAGGAAGGTCCAATTAGGAACGGAGGCGGGACAGGAAGAGCTACAGGGAGACACTACAGATTGGTGCAGGCATTACAGGCCAGGTGAGTCTTGTTGGTAACCTGAGTATGCCCGTGCGGTGTGCGGGGGCGGAGCCTGAGGTTCGGGGGACGGGAAGAAGAGTGTGCAGAATGAGCGCGTTCCGTAACGCGTGTAAGTGCATGGACCGAGCCAGTGGATGGTGCAGGTGAGCGCGCGGGAGGGCGTGGGGGCGCCCGGCGCTGAGCAGAGGAATCACTGAGGGGAGTGATCCCGCGACGGAGGCAGGGGTGGGGAGCTGCGGAGGTCGGTAAGGCAGGATTGTTTTGTGTGTCCAGGGACTCCCTGAGGGGAGAGAGTGCTCTGTGTGGGGAGCGCGGAGGACGCCGATCCCTGACACGCAGGGACCACCGCTTGGTGTGCCAGGGACCCGGACACCCGCGGGGTCAGGTGCGGACACCCGCGCGACCCCCGGGCTCCCTCGGGGACCCCCGCGGGGTCAGCCGGGGGACACCCGCCGGCCTGCTGTATGGGTTTTGCGCATGCAAAAATAAAAAGCAAGAATTTTTTCTAAGTCCAGATTTCTTTGCGTCTACTCTGACCTAACGTGTTCTGATCAATGCAGCTTTCGCGTACGCTAAGGTTGCGTTGCTTAGTGCATCCCGCTTAAGGGCAGAATTTAATGCAAACAGGGTTGCGAACGAGCAAAGTTGGACTTTGAACAAATTCCTGAAAAAAGTCATTTTTAGATTGCAAAGTGCCTGTTTGCGTTGCTTAGTGCATCCGGTTGAGCGCAAAAGCACGTTCTAAGAGCACTTTGCGATCTAAAAGCTTAGTGCATAGCCCCCATAATGCTTAGTGCATTAGAGCTTAGTGCATAGCCCCCATAATGCGTTATCATTTGCTCATTTCACTTTCATATCAATTCGATGTTGTTTAGTCCTCTTACCATCTAACCCTTGCCCACTCTGATCATCAAAACAATTTGGCTGAGCCTTTGAACTGGTGATGTTTAAAGAACGTATTTACCCTTTGCAAGTCTTACATTTCAGGTTTTAGCTTTTTCATTTGCTCTATCTCCACCTTCAAATCAGCTCTTCAGCTGTCTGGATTTACTATGAAGGACAGCTAATAAAACTGCTATTTTGCTTGCAGCAGTGTACTAAACGTCATTCACTATCCTTTATCTTTAAGGATTCCCCCACCCTCAATTCTCTGTTTTTTTTTTATTTCTGCCTTTTTTGTCTTTTTTTTTCTTACTAGCTTTTGGCTATTTTCTAATCTTCTTTACCATCTGCAGCATGTTTCACATGTGTTTTCACACAGTAAAGGCTGCATTCAATGTAATGAACTGTAAACTGTTTCATGTATTAAAATGTATGTGATTCAATATCTTCTTCTTTTTAGGATTATACTGTAACATTTTACAATAAAAAAAAACAATATGACATGCTTTGTACATTAATGTAATGGATGAGTGACATGCACTGGATTCATGTTAAACCTGACCCACACTACAAAGATTGAGTCAGCGAATAACCCTTGTTTTTCGAATATTCAGAATGTGACCTGTCATCTTGCTTCTTAGAAAGCTTTTACATGTTGACAGATGAGTCAAATTGTTAAACTGAAGACAAGAGAGAGGAACTTGAAGAGATACAACAACAGAAGAAAACATTGAGATGAAATTAAATATGCCCTATAAAAAAAACTGTAAAAAATGTGTTTCAGGTGTTTTATTTTGTACCGGAGCAGATTTTCCCAATGCAATAAATGTCGAAGAGGCAGCCGAAGCAGCAGAGAAATAAATCTGTTTGGTAGAGATGGGTGAACATGTCAAAATCCAATTGGTAGATTTTGTACTAAAATCTGATCTGCACATTTAAATCAAAAGATGGATTGCACTAAAGCATTTGGATGATATATATATATATATATATATATATATATATATATATCTATATATATAGATATATATACATATAGACACATATATATATATATATATATATATTGTGACAGGATGGTCGTGGTAAGTGAGGAGACAACACGTCTTTTCCAGTGAAATAATGCTGATGGGTTTATTTTTCCAAAAACGGTAACTAAACAATGGGTACACTGTCCCTTTAAAATTGAAACGAAACAAAAATCCTAACCCCGGTCGGGGTACTAGCTAAACAAAAGTGCAGGCTAACTATCTGGCTGGCTAGCTAACCTATTCCAGCCCAATAAAGTACAGCAAACGCAGTTGGCTCCTTACCTGGGAGCTTTATTCTTCCCTCTTGGGACAGGATCGCTTTGGGCAACTTGTGTCTGTCTTAACACTTCCTCTGTCCTCCCTCTATGCCTCAGAGAGAGAGACTGCCGCCCCAGAGGTATTTCATCTTCCTGTTTTAAAGCAGGTGAAGGAGCTTAATTCAAATCACCTGTGGTCTGCTTGACAAGCTGAGTTAACCCCTCGTTTACTGGATAGCATGCATACTGCCATCTCCTATTCACATACACGGAGTCAATGACCCTGTCACTATATATATATATATATATATATATGTATATATATATATATATATATATAGTCGATATATATATAGATATATATAGATATATATATATATATATATATATATATATATATATATAGTCGATATATATATAGATATATATAGATATATATAGATATATATAGATATATATAGAAATATATATATAATACTGAGTTAAGTTATGGTGAGTAAAAAAAGTGACAAAAACCCTCCACAGCAAAGCAAATATGCAAATGTAAATACAACTGTATGCTCATCTGCATGTCACTTTTTTTACTCACCATAACTTAACTCAGTATTATGGTTGGCCTATCCTTTAGCTTCTTTGCATACCCAGTTAATCAACCCCACACTGATGAGACCCATCAAGGTCGAAACAGCTGTGTAGCTGAGACTGTGCCCCCTTGGCCTTGAGTCATCGTTCCGGAAGGGACTTAAGACTCATGCTGCTATTAGGGGGGTACGCCATCTCAGGCAGCGGGAGGTGATCAAGAGCGGACAAGGAGAGAGAGATGGTGAAGGGCCGGCGCCTTGGCCTTGGGGGATCGTCCTGATGGACTAAACCCCCTCGCTGCTTTTGGGGTGCCGCACCAGATCCTTGACGGTCGGACAGACGGAGCATGACAGCTTGAGCGCAGGGGGCGGTCAGGAGCGGACAAGCACGTGAGCAGGAGAGAGAGAGAGAGAGTGACGGGCCGACGCCTTTGCCTGGGGGGATCGCCATAATAGGCTTAACCCCCCTGCTGCTATTAGGGCGTCGCACCGAAGCTCAGGATGACGAGGACAAAGACGGCGGCGATGGAGAACCGAAAGCAGACCATCAGATTCCTGGTGGTTGAGGCGGAGAGAGCCTGGGTGAGACTCCAGTATATCGTGGAGGAGATCTTGATTGACCTGGTGGAGATGAAGATTGCACAAGTCTACTGTCTGCAGGACTTCCAGGAAGAGGGAATCTTTGATGTGACCTTCCGCAAGGAGGAGGACTGCTTGAGTGCATACGAGAGATGCAAGAAAAACGTGAGTGACCAGAGGATGAAGGGGATCGGTGTTATCCCAAGTTTTTTGTTGGAGGAAAGAAGCATAATTGTGCACATGTATGATCCTTTTGTGAAGAAGGAGGAGATAGCCTTGTTTTTGAGACATTATTGTGCAACTGTAAGAGATGGTGAAGAACTTTTGAATTGCTATGGGATATTTAATGGCAAGCGGGAATTTCACGTACGTCTAAGACCGGACCCAGCATGTGCAGGGGGAGTGATGCACCCCCCTGGTGTTTTCAAGGTGGGTGGGAAAAAAGGCTTTTTGGAATATTGGGGCCAACCCAAGAGATGTAAGAACTGTCAACAATATGGACATTTGGAAGAGAGATGTGGGGAGGTGGGAATGGTGTGTCACAACTGTGGTAAAGAGGGTCATGTGGCTGCAAAATGCAGAGTACAAAAGAAATGTGACTTTTGCTATGAGTCTGGACATTTGGCGAGAAAGTGTTTAAAGAAGAGTGAGATTTGGTGCACAAAAACGACAAGTACGATGTCATCAATTGTGGGTAATCGTGCTAGACAAATGACCAGACAGAGTCTGGAAAAGACTAATGTACAGGTGCAGAATAGTGAGAAAGGTCAGCTCAGAGGTTATGTCAGTGAGGATGGAAAGGGAAAAGAAGGAGAGGCGGGAAAATTTTGGAGTTTGTGAGTGAAATATTGTGTGAGTCTGAAGAGAAGGAAGTATATCAGCTTACAACAGAGGAGAGGTTATTTTGTGACTTTCTGTGGGATTATAAAGAGAATGAAGAATGTCAGCCTAGAGTAGAGGAGGAGGTAGAGGTTGAGAGGGGAAGTAAGAAGGGTCTTTCTGTGGAAAGGGAAAAGTTAGTGGAGGAAGACTGTGAGGACGATTGGATAATTAGACATGCAGCAGAGGTAGAAGCAGCATCCTGTAAAGCAAAAGAAGAGGAGAGGAGGAGAGAAGAGTTTTGTTCAGGGGAAGAGGTGGAAAAAGTTTTGGAGTTTGTCGGGATTGTAAATGGGGAGGAAATAATGGAATGGGTGTATGTTAAAAAGCAGGAAAAGCAGAAAAAACAGAAAAAGAAAGCAAAAATAAAGAAAGGAGGTTTAGAAAAGGAATAGAGGTATAACATTATGTAAAGAAATGAAGAGGAAAAAGAGAAAGAAAATGTAATGAGAATAGTATATATAGGGAGAATATGAGAATATGAGAATCTAGGTGGTGTTAGTTGAAGATGTGGAAAAGTGGTTTTGTTGTTGTGTGTTTAGAAGGAAAAGCTGTGGAATGACAAGATAAATTCTGACCTTTTTTGTAAAGAAAGTAATGTATTTACAGTATGTATTTTTGAAGAAATGTAATTATGTGATTTATTATCTTTTGGAAAAGTTCTCATTTTCTGTTTGTAAATATATGTGATGTGAATAAAACATTTGAAAAAAAAAAAAGGTCGAAAAAAAAAAAAAAAAAAAAAAAGCTGTCTGTGGGTGGTTTTCTGGGTATGCACCTTAACCCTGGCTGTGCTCAAAGCTGTGACCATGCAGCAAGCTTAAGCCTATAGGGAACCATGTTAAAAATGGTTTTTGAAGCAAAAAGTGGCACTGTGTGCTCATTTGCATGTCATTTCCCAGAATCCCTTGCTGCAGTGGAAGTGCTGTGTGCTGGGTGATAATGGGGAAAGGCGGGGTTGCAGACCTGCCTAAGACATGCAGATGAGCATACAGTTGTATTTACATTTGTATATATAGAAATATATATAAATAAATATATATATATATATATATATATATATATAAAGCAACTGTAAATATTACTGTATGTATATATATATATATATATATATATATATATATAGCAAAATAAGGTGCGCAAACTAATTATCAACAATAGCTAAATGGTGTCAAATGAGTGCTGCCGTAATGTAATGGATGTTCACAACACCAATAGCATACAAAAAGACAAAATACAAAAAGGCGCAAATCAGAGACAACAGGTGGTTAAATGTCTAACACCTGTGGGATAAATACGTAGAATATCCTTAGAAGAATCCAGGACGAGATATGATCTATAAAAGAAAAAAATGCCAATATGGTGAAGTACATTTTATCAAATAAATAAAGAGCAAGAAAAGTGGCTTCTTACAATGTACTGTAGCTGAAATACACAGGCATGTAAGGATTAAATATTTTCTGTGACTGCAGCAGAAGGAATGGTGGTGTCAGGAAATACACTGTGTCCACAAGCACTGAAGTTCCCTTGGTTGAAAGTAAACTACACAGTCCCAATAGCCTTGAATAAGTTTTGCAGCACAGGCAAGAGAATAAAATGTCCTTACTTCAGACAGGGAGATCTATTCAGAGACCCTCAATATATATATTGTGTGTGTGTGTACAGTAGGGCCCCGCTTTTCGGCGATCTGCTGATACGGCGGTACCGAGAAGGGGGCCGCCATGTCTGCGCATGCACAGAAAGGGGAAGTCAAAGGTCGCGCATGCGCAGAACAGGCGGTTGCCGAGGGTGCGCATGCATAGAATGAAGGTTGTCCGCACCGAATGGAGGTTGCACATGCGCAGAATGGGGGAATTGCCGGTTTGCGCATGCACATGCGCACACCGAAAAGCTCCGCTTTCCGTCGATTTTTGCTTTGAGGCGGGCTCTTAGAACGAAACCCGCTGCATGCCCGGGACCCTCTTGTGTTTATATAACCACGGTACTATCTTTGGAATAGCTACATGGCTCTCGCTGCTGGAAAGGTCTTCGTTCTCCACTCAGAAATTGGCCGGATCTATAGAACTTCTCCTCAGCCTGGCGGGCTTCTTCGGCACCTCAATGCCGAGTGAGGATGACTCTCTCTGTTGAGCAGCATATCAGAAATGTTATATATGTACACATTATACACACTTATGTATTTGATCTAATAAGAACTTTATTGATTCACTATTAATACATTCACCTTGGTTCTATGTGAACTTCACTACTAAGAGAGCGCCATGGGGTTTTTTTTGTTAGTATATGTAACGGTCTTTCCCCCACCCATTGGGAGATACCCTTGTTACCAGGTGTATGGTGCATGCTACCTGTTGATTCACAAGAGGCTGAGCTGTCCGCTGATGATTGTGGGGACTGCAGGACAGGCTTCTGGGGTATCTAACTCACATTTACTCCATGGTACACAGCGCCTCCATCTGCTGTAGGCTCCAGATGTATGAAGGTAATCTCCCACAATAGAACAGACTCCTCTCCCCCCAGAAAGATTACACACCAGGCGTGAGGTATATATAACAGGTGAACAAAGGAACATAGGGCACAACGGGTTTAGCAAATCAAACTCATTTATTGAGCCAACACAACGTTTCGACCATAATGGTCTTTATCAAGTGACAGGAACAGGTTTATTCTTCTGCTCAGCAAAGTCTCTAGGCAATTCTGCCCAATGCAGTCAGAGCTCTGGTCTCCCAAACTTCAGAAATCAGGGAGGTTAATGCATGGCTAAGAAAGTGGTGCAGAAAGGAGGGTTTTGGGTTTTTAGAGCATTGGGACTCCTTTTCTGAGGGGTGCCATCTATATTCTAGGGACAGATTGCACCTCAATGAAGAGGGATCTTCTGTGCTAGGGGGGAGAATGCTAAAAAGGTTGGAGGATATTTTAAACTATGGGGGAGGGGGGAGGAGAATGAAACAGATAATGAACTAAATGGAATAGAGGAGCATACAAGGTGGTATGGAGGTAGAATGGGAGCAAGTGCGAGTTTGACAAGCACTGAGACAACCATAGTAAATACAGATAATACTAGAAAACTTCTAAAGACTAAACCAAGTGGGAGCAGAAAGGAAGGAGCAGATAAGATAATATTACAGGCTGAAAAAAAAACTTAAATGCATGCTTGCTAATGCAAGAAGCCTGACAGATAAAATGGGGGAGCTTGAATTAAAGCAGTATGATATCATAGGCATTACTGAAACATGGTGGGATGAAACTCATGACTGAGCAGTTAATTTAGAGAGTTATTCCCTTTTTCGGAAGGATCGAACAAATAGAAGGGGAGGTGGAGTATGTTTATATGTTAAAGCGGATCTAAAACTTATTATAAGGGATGATGTTTATGAAGGGAATGATGAAAATGTAGAGACTTTATGGATAGCAATTAGCAGTGGAGGTAAAAGTATTAAGAAAATGTTTGTGGGAATATACTATAAACCACCAAATATCTGTATGATTGAGGAAGCTAAAATACTTTTGCAAATTGAAAAGGCATCAAAACTGGGTCATGTTTGTATAATGGGGGATTTTAATTATCCAGACATAGGGCCTCATGCAGTAAGCGTTGATAAGGGAATTATCGCCATTTTATAGCCAAAATTGGGTTTGAGATTCAGTAAGCGCCGATAAGTGCTTGATATCGCCAGGTTTCGGAGCCGATTATTTTGTTATGGCCAGTCGGCTGCCGATAAGCCTGTTTTCGCCACTGATCGCCACTTTTTTAAATCGGCTGGATTCAACAAAAAAAAACAGCTTATCGGGGCTGATCGGCACTACGAAATTGAGATGTTATGGCCAATTTCTCCCGCCAACTAAAGTTGGCAGTTTGGAGGGGAGAACGATCGCTAAGGCTGCCGCAACGGCACTTAGAAAAAAAAAATCTTCTGTACATCAATGGAGTCAATGGAGCGGGGACGTATAACAGTATAGTACTGTTTACGTTTCATTGCTCACAATACAAACGTCATTTGCATTACAGTGTGGGGGCATTCCCTGCATTGTGTCACAGCTGACGTGTATTATTTGCATAACATTATACTTTGACATGTTTGCAGCAATTGCGGGTCACATTACTCATCATGTGATGATGTGCCAAGGGAAAATACTATACTCAACTCTTAAAGGAGAACCTCACATCATATCACACATTTTATTGAACTGAGCGACAATTATTTACATGATGTTACACATGTCACACATGTCACACATACACCGTATATTCATCTTCCTTTACATTACACAATGCTAGTAATGTGTCACGCATCTTTAAACGTTCATGTACATCTGTATTCTCATGTTTACATATACTTTTGGTTCCTCCCTATTTTCATGACGTCACTTATTGGACGCTCAATCACATTGCATGTTTACATTGTAACCGTAGCATTACAAGCACTTCAACCTAACTTATACACACATGTACAGTAATTCAGCATTGGGACACCTTGTAAACTCATTCTATACCAACTATCCTCATTACAGAAATGCATGCATATGCACACGACTATTCATTGTTGTCAACATGTCACAATAACATGCCTAATTACACATGTTACACCAAACTTTTCCCACGTCAATCTCAGCCTTTTTGTCTAATTACATGACTGACTGTTGCGTTCACAAGTGTTACATGCATTGCACATTACACTATTTATTTGCAAGCAATGTTTCTACAAAGGTTCACGTCACATCATTGCCAAATATCATCATTCCCTGCAGAATACACACAACAAATACTTATAACAAGAACTGCACAAAGCTTGCCACAGAAGTACTTTATTATGTTAATGTAACACCTTGCATTTTACTATGTCACCTGACATCATCACATACCTATTTAAAGGACGCCCATTACCTGATCATTCACAGCTACTCATTTCAAAATGTTGAGATTGTTTAGGAGACGGAGGAACATTCTTTTCTATGACATGCTTGATGATGAAGACAATCATATAGGGCAAGGGAGGGACACACCGAGGGACAGTGACAGTGACAGGGACAGTCACGCGGATACGACAGAGACAGGGAGAGGGACAGGAGATCAGAGGAGAAGACAGAGGAAACAAGTTGTGCCTCGTCCGCGTCTGTACAGGGAGAGAACCCTGTTAGATGGGATGAGTGAGGAGGAGATTGTAAGTCGCTATCGTTTGAGTTCAGCAGCAATCTTAGCTCTTTATCAGGAGATAAGGGGAGATTTAGATTTTTTCACAGCCAGAGGTCGTGCAGTCCCTGGGCTTGTTAAAATGCTGTGCTCATTACATTATCTTGCTTCCGCGTCATACCAGACAACTGTGGGCATAGTGGGCGGGGTCTCGCAATCTACATTCTCGCGGGCCTTGACCCAGTTTCTCTATGCACTCAATAGACGCGCTAGGAATTATATTCATTTTCCTACAGAGGCGACAGAGTGGCTGGAAGTCAGGACTGGCTTTTATAATATAGCAGGGATACCATGTGTGCTGGGTGCAATCGATTGCACACATGTTGCTTTGATTGCACCTAGTCAGAGTGAGCATGTGTACCGCAATCGTAAGCACTACCATTCACTCAATGTACAGGTGGTATGTGATGCCACGATGAGGATAATGCATGTGGTACCCAAATTCCCTGGTTCCAGTCACGATTCCTCTATCCTGAGGAACTCTTCAGTCTTCCATGCGTTCGAAGAGGGACATTTTGAACATGGTTGGCTGCTGGGTGAGTACACATTTACATGTTCTAACACAAAACACATTTTTATGTAGGAATGTTGGCATTGTACAATTTGATCACTAATGTCAGCTTATGTGTGCTCCATTCATTATAGGTGACTCAGGATACGGAATTAGGCCGTGGCTCTTGACTCCGGTGCTAAACCCTCAAACTGAAGCAGAGGAGAGGTACAATGCAGCCCATATATCTACAAGATCTGTTATAGAGAGGACATTTGGCCTACTCAAGACCAGATTTAGGTGTCTGGACAGAACTGGTGGGGCTCTTCTATACAAGCCTCAAAAAGTGTCTGATATTATCCTTGCCTGTTGCATTTTGCACAATGTTGCACTCAGGCACAATGTACAATCAGACCTAGCTGAGCCTTTGGTAGGCGAGCATCCCACCCATGTAGCTGCTGAAAATGAACAAACAGCCAGTGGTGGCCAGACACGCCAGAATCTCATCAATTCATTTTTTTCTTGTAAGTAAAAACATATATGTTCCAAGTTATACTTTTATACTTACATTATGTTATCTTAACAATAATGTTTTTTTATATACCCTTCTGGTAGGACACAGATGAATATGGGTTGCACACCTTTCTTTTCTCTGCTGTGTGCACAAAGGGATGTGGCACCGGTATGTTATTGTTGCACAGGTTATATAATCCCTCTTCAATTGTACTTTAGTTGTGTGTATGTGAATACATCAGGGGTAACAAAGCACTAATATTTTAGCATTGTGTTGTTCCTTAGGCTAACACAATACACATATTATGCACATACTCATTCATGCTTCTAGTATGCTTACATACAATGTTATTGGTGCAGTGTAACATGTACATCCATATGATGTGTACACCAGGCTGATTTACATTTTGAATGTCATGAAATATACATGGTGTTGCACATTTAACACCAAATACACACTTTGCTGTGTTGTACTGAAGATGGCATGTCAATGTTTGCAATTTATATATTGTTCCTTTGCATTATAGGTATATCTCCAGTATGACTGATCATGGTATGTATATTTGCTGACATCTCTCATAAGATGTGCCTACATCAATCTTCCTATAATTATTTGAAGTCAAAACCCAACATATTGGTTTAAACACAAATGTTACATATATGTACTTTCTGTATCATGTATATGCATTTAGCTACTCTTGAGCTTTCATGTGCATTGTATTAGAAAATGATTACTCCCATTTCATCACATTTTATGTATGTTTCCTTATAAATTCCATTAATGTAATATAGAGGTGTTTGGAGACAAGGGGATAACTGTACTTATTTCTTTACTTACGGGAGATCATTCATCACGGATGAAATTGACTGATCCTAAAACTCCATGCATGAATGCCTGCAATCACAACAATGCGTACTACATCTTATATTTAGCAATGTTGGTGTTTTGTAATGCTAGGAATTAATAGTCAACATTAATTTACATTTGTGACATGTGTATGTATAAGACACACGTGTGTGGATGTGTCCTACATGTACCAAGTGTAAAACTGTTAACAGAAAACACAATTTTGTTGCAAATGTTACTGTCATTTAGCATTTCTAATTTACCAATATGACAATGTTGGTAATATTTTTGCAATATAAATCACGTCACTTCATCATTATCATGATGATAATTATCAAGTATTCTCACAATTGTAACGTCAATCACGTGCACATTAGCATAGACACACTTTGTAAGACAACTGTTTGTGTCTGTATCAATTTGTGTAGGATCCATGTATAACACCGACAAATGATAACACCAGCTTTATTATGGTAGCTTATATCATCATATTGACTATACTATGTATTTTTAGAACGTTTAATAAACACAGTAAACTATAGTTAGTTAGGTTAATGAAATATACACAGAAACGTACTTCATTACATGATGTTGATGTCATATTCAGAACATCATGCATTGTAGGGGACCACAACATCTGGCCAATAACATTATTTGCTACAGTCCCAAACCATTTTATCAACATACCCATGTAACAAGAGATTTTTAACAAGAAATGGCTAGTTGGTTGTAAGTGTCCTTTACATTGGGAGAAGGAGTGGCTCAGTGAGTAAAGACACACACTGGCACTGAGAGTTTGAAGCAGGGGAGTCTGGTTCAATTCCCGGTGTCGGCTCCTTGTGACCTTGGGCAAGTCACTTTATCTCCCTGTGCCTCAGGCGGCAAAAAATAAATTGTAAGTTCCACGGGCCAGGGACCTCAGCCTGAAAAATGTGTCTGTAAAGCGCTGTGTACAACTAGCAGCGCTATACATGAACATGCTCATATTATAATTATAATTATAATTATTATTATTATTATTATTGTTACATAGTTTCGACAGTCATACGTTCCATTACACAATATAATTCACAAATGTGTTAGCAGAGTGGGAATGGTTGTTATATATAAAACACACCATGCCATAAAATGATAGTAGTCATTAAAGAACACTCAATAAAAATTCATGAGGCACTATTTTGCAACATCATTATGTTAATTAAGTGCTTATGCAATATAGGCATAAGGGTATCACATTTTTAATTGTTTGTTAATAAGCGCTGCAAGCAATATAAAATTAGTTCCATATGTAGTATAGTAGTCGGTGGCTCCTCCTCACAATCATCTCATATAAAGGTAGACTCTTCTGAAATCATACATTGATCCGATTGTATCTTCCCCGACATCTCTGAAATACAGCAAACACATGATGGTCAAATATGGCACCTTACTATATATGTATCCGTGACAACGCGTTACACAGCTCTATACTGCACCGACACACTTTATTCGAGCAAATACCCAGTATGTACCTGGCAGATACCTGGAATGCGCCGCTCCTCACCTCTGACAAGCCCCGTTGCGTTTGCCTTCCCAGCCTGGGTTCATGCCTGGCTGATGGGCGGCTGATCTGTTAAATGATAATGATTAGGATTTAATAGGCTGCAATGCTTCGCGTGTCTACCAGATGGCATAAATTCATGAATTGTAATGCAGTATATATATATATACTGTGCAGTATTGCAGCCAGCGGGAATAAAATGCTTCAATCCCTGCCGGAAAATAACCCAATATACTCGGGCAGAAAACAGTCACAAACCTCAATACACCCGGGTATACCCGAATTCGTGGGACTAGCCGAGCTCGAATAAAGTGTGTCGCCAGTGTATGATTGTGTACATACACACGTCACTCACTTATATGTTAGAAGTACAAGTGTACATCAGTATGTAATGTTTCTTTAAATTTGTAGCAGGCATAACTATGTATATGATGTGAACGTTGCCTGTATACTGAAAAATGTGCGCGCACATCTTAGTGTGCGCACGCACTTCACGCTTGGCTGCACTAACTGTTAGCGCATGCGCAAAACAAAGCGTACGTTGTGCGTTCAATACATCTTGAAAATACCATTAAACATAAAATCTTTATTTCAAATACAATGAATTTCGAAACTACATTCGTTCTAAACGAGTACATCTGTATTCTTTTTAAACAGACGTGTTTGGACAGAAAGGACGGCCGATAACACAATGCGCAAATGCAATACGTGTGACGTCATGTTAAACCAGCGTGAAACGCACGCTAACTCTCCTCCCACTCAATTAACATTCTGCTAACGCCCACTTTACGGCTACAAACACTGAGCCGCACACATGACACACTGCAGTTACCGTTACTATAACAAAACATGACAGCCAATAGGCTTTGAGGCGCGCACGTCGCTTGGGGGCGGGACTTACATCCGTAATCCTTTTTAAGGACGCCTTGGGCCATGACAAGGGTCCCACGTCATACGTGGTGGACCCGCTTTTAAACGTTGTAGATGTAGCATGATAACAAAACAGGTATGTGTTAGAGTTATGGTAAAATGTTGCTAATATGTTTAAAGTGATAGGAAAGTACGTATATTTATTCCGTCA
Organism: Ascaphus truei; assembly: GCF_040206685.1. NCBI lineage: Eukaryota > Metazoa > Chordata > Amphibia > Anura > Ascaphidae > Ascaphus > Ascaphus truei. The sequence continues at coordinate 109,897,937 of NC_134487.1, read as the reverse complement.
GCAATGTGTACTACTCTTTCAGGTTCTACTATATTGTATTCGGAAACAATTTCTTTGTGATCGCTACATGTTATGCAGTCTGCAATGTTACGCTGTATCCACGCATTGAAAGGGAAAATGGTGGTTAAAAAAAAAAAAAAAAAAAAAAAAACATTTAAACGCACAGTCAACGCATAACGGTTGTTATATTTACCATTCTTCTAGAATTAACTCTTCGTCTGGCTGCAACTAGTGGCTCCAGAAATGCAAGGCATTTTCATCCACGCTTGACCCACCCGCTGAATCCAGTATGACACACATCTCCTCCATGAAGCGCTCATAGGAATCGCCACTGCTTTCTTCAAACAATTGGTCGGGAGGTAGGTTCATTTCTTCTGGTTCCCATTCCAATGCATTTTCAGCTGAAAGGCTTGGTACATAATCATAGTACTTTTGTTGTTGTACAATGTGGGTTTCAGGAATGGAGGGTGCAGATATTGCAGCAGGTATCGATTCACACGGAACAGTAGTAGCGGATCCATTGCTATTGGCATTAGGAATAAATATGCCTTTCACAACAATATATGTGCCCTCTTTCAGGGTAAAATGCTTTTCCTTTGCAATCTTCCAGAAACCATAGGTGTGTTCTAGCTTATCCTGCACACGTTCAAAAAAGTCATTAGTTGATAAAGTGAATCTTATTGAGGAATTAAAATTCCGCGCATGCCTACGGTTTTGGTAATAAGGATATTTTGCTCGAATCAAATCATAGATTTGGCGTGTGCTTGCTTTGTGTCTGCGACTGTTTAAAATAGCTTCTGAAACCATGTACTTATACCCTAAAAGGGGATTCATATTGTTAACGAATTCATCAGCCATGTCAGAGTAGCACAAAAGATGTGTGCAGTTCTGTCTTCTTTGCTCATCAAAATGATTCTGCTCAATGGCTAACAAATTCCTGTGTTTCGTTTTCAAGGTCAACAAAAGTAACTAATTTTACTCCTTATTTCAAACGCCAATTGGATGTGTCCTTTTAATTGGGTTAAGTTTTGTGGTTACTGATAGGCGAATGTGGGAAAAACATGTATCATTATTTTATCTCGTTTGTGAAAACATTGCTACACTTATTTCAGTAACATTGAGTTTTCTAGAAAAATAACAAAGAGCACTGTGTGAAAATAGTGCTTAGACAGCCATATCAGTAAATACACACACCTGCAAAATGAAATGTTTTTTTCCCACATATTTTTCTGTGTGTATTTGAAAGTCTGGTTAACTACCTGTCTGCATGAGTTTAAATACGTGTGTATCTATATATATATAAATATATCTCTCTCATAAAAATATATATATATATATAAAGTGTATATTGTACTATATGTATAGTGTGTGTGTGTGTGTGTGTGTGTGTGTGTGTGTATATGTATATGTATATATATATATATATATATATATATATATATATATATATATATATATATATATATATATATATATTGTATCTTTTTTTTTTTTTTTTTTTATATTGCAGGAGTACACACAACATATTGATGGCAGTAAGTAGGCCTTGTATGAAACCTATTTAAATGGTGATAAACATGAGTGAATTAAGTAATAAACATTTGTTTGCACCCAATAATGTTAGAGGCTCACACTTAGTATAGTTGTCAAACATTAGGCCTGTATTATTAAAATAGTGTGTTTTCACAAGGAAGCATGAAGTGTATGTTTTTTGTAAATACATCTATACCAGTTTAGATAGTACTATATATATACACACACACACACACACACACACAGTGTGTGTCTGTGTGTGTGTGTGTGTGCATATATCAATACATACTACATATATTTTAGTATAAATTCAGAGATGTTCTTGAAACAAGAACACATAAATGATTAAAGGACAACATTACAATGGCCACCAAAGGTAAGTAATATTTAACACAAAATCCTGCTGTACACGTACAAGAAAGATGTTTGCAGTTAAATAGGTGCTTTTATAATTGCATTAAAATAATATGCACATGCAATGATTTCATCAATTAACACACCCAAATGCAATGTTTTGCTGCAAAGTCAATGGCAGCTTCTCTAAACTTAGCAACTGGCTCCTGGTGGACCATTACTGAACAGACGATTAAAACATAAATATTTATAACACTATTCATTAATTAGTAGTGTTAACATTTCCAAAACTTCACGTGTACAAGAACATACTTGAAAGTTTGGAAACAACACAGTCTTCAGCATACATACAATAGTAATTAGATAATCTGAAGTCAACAAAACAAGGCCAAAGACATATTTTGTGAATTTTAAAATTTATTTTTTTTGTTCTTTTTGCGAGCGAGTAACAGGCCTGCTTGTTGTCTCTTGAATTTTCCTTTTTCTTTTGCCACCAACTTTAGGTACAACAGAGCCACTTTGAGTGGCCTCTGGCACTTCACGGGCAGGGCTTGTGGCCAGTGACTCACCTACAGGGCTTTTGGGCAGTGACTCACCTACAGGGCTTTTGGGTAGTGACTGTTCACCTACAGGGCTTGTGGCCAGTGACTCACCTACAGGGCTTGTGGCCAGTGACTCACCTACAGGGCTTTTGGGCAGCGATTCACCTACAGGGCTTTTGGGCAGCGATTCACCTACAGGGCTTTTGGGCAGTGACTCACCTACAGGGCTTTTGTGTAGTGACTGTTCACGGACAGGGCTTGTGCCCACTGACACATGTGAGCAAGTTGGTAGACACTGCACAAGTGATGGTTGGTCTGTTTCATGTGTGTCTTTTGTTGTTTTTGACCAAAAACTGGTCAGTAGTAACTGCTTGTGTTTTCTTTTTGTGGCCTCCTTTGTAGGTGTCAGCTGCTGAATTTGTACAGATGGCAGCGGTAGGATGTCGTCAGGAACCTGCACAGCAATGTCTGCTACTTGACTGGTAACATTTGGGCCTGGTGAATGAATATCAGAAGCATGTGGTGAAAACTGACCTGCATGAACAGATCCTGCCTGTGAGCTGTTGAATTGTGGTACATTAGTCATTCTCCAGTAATTAGCTTGTGTTTGCTGAACAACTAATGCTTCGAATGAGGTGTTGATTTTTTGCAACTGTTTAGGCACTTCAATGAAGACTCTGTGGAGATGTGCCAATTGTGAAACTGTTTCTTCCTGCAGTGCAATCATCCTTTCCAGCACTGTCATCAGGTCAGAATGGCGACGATTTTCTGCTTCCACAATTTTTCCCTCAGAAGCTACAATTGCATCATATGTGGTTTTTGCTGGACGATTTGGCGGTAAAACAGTTTCAATTGGAACCTCTTCATGGTCACTTGCTTGTATTTGTGTGTCTATGGCGGCGGCGGCGGCATCATCATCATCATCATCATCATCATCATCATCATCATCAAAATCCTCTTCATCATGTTCTACAAATAAATGTACACATTATTAAATGGCATGTTAATCTCTGCTGTGTTACTATGTAATTGTACTGTGTCATAAGTAACAACTAACATGTTTCCATACGTTTTATAACCTCACATTAAAAACTACCTTGACTTAAGAATAATGTTTGGACTCAGTATGAAATATGAGTGACTGAAAACTTGCTGTAAACTCACAACTCCTACATGATAGTTAACATCACTAACACAATACAAGTTGCCTTACACTTCATTTTCACTGACACTAAGTAATCCTATTTAAAGAAGATGTGCAAAACAAATAATGAACATGACAACATAACATATAGAAGAGCACATATTATATGGCCACCAACTGATACACTCACCTTCTAGGTGTGTTGAGCTGGCTGACCCAGGTGAAGACACTTGTTCAGTCTCAGGTGACACATGTCCTTCAGGGGCAACTATATATAACAATAACATAAGTTTTACATTTACATGTGTAAATATTGAACAAACAGTTATTGTATGTTCTGTATTTATGAGTACCTAACAGCATCATTTCCTTAACCCAAAATGTGTGTGTGAAAGTGAACATAAATAGTTGTAATAACAATGTACTTGCCTGTGTACTTAGAACTTTTGAGTTCCCTAACATAAAACATACTATGTTCCTGCAGTAATGCGTGAGGATAAATAGATAAAATTTGTACATAAAAATCATATGTTGTGTAGTGATATCAGTATCATAATGTACATAACTATCATGAGCTGACCATTCACAATGGTTATCATGAAGGTGGTCATATTGCAAAAAGTGTTGTTTTTGGTAGAGGATATGTGTGGTACATTAATATAAGATGTGGCACACCTGAATGTGGCTGTGACTCAACAAGACAACACATGCAGTGTGTGATAATGTGTCGTTGATAGTAGTAGTTCAACTATAGATATGAGTGAACTAATGTGTGAGGTACGCTTTGATAAGTAATGAGTTGTTGGGGCATTTAGTAGCTAAAGTGAAGCTTTCAAATGAGTGTGATTAACTTCAGTTGTGCTAGTCAGGTTGTAAGAACGGTATTCCCTTCCCCAAAAAGCCTAATCAACCACACCTTTCAATTACTTGAAACAGGTGAAAATGGTGTGAACTAAGTTGACCCTAAAATGAGGCTGCAATTAGTGTGTGTGCTGAACCCCACCCCCTCTGTTGAAGTGTATGCTGTGATGAGATATTAATTGCAGCTGCTTTAACACAATGGTAGATGAGCTAAATAGTCGTGTGCAGTTTTTAAGTTATGAAAACAATGACATAAAATATGATACGTGTGCCTCATTATGCTGTCTGTATATGAGTTAAAGCAAAAATGGACCTTTTCATAAACAACTATAGATGTGTTAGTGCAAGTGATGTTTGTAGGCCGTTGCATGCAATATATTTGATGCATGCTTAAAATAGGCAGTAATGTCATGTTTGTCGGAGTAAAATAAATAAAATACACAATAATATTCTACATATTTCTGTTCTGTACCTGTAGCTAGTAATAATTTCTGATTAACATGTGTTACACATGTGTACTACCCTGTTGTTCCCCATCTTCGCCCACCATCAATTGCTTCCACTGCAGCAATGCATTTTGGGAATTCACATGTAAATGAGCACGCAATGGCACGTGCTATATTAGTTACTGCTTTCAGTAGGACTACAACATATATGTCTATTTTGAGATATATATATATACAGAATCAGACATATACATATATAGATGCAGGTATGCTTATATTGTGAAGACAGTATAAAAAGCAGTGTAACTATGCAAAATAACTGTAAGCAACGACACACCTAGTACAGTAATATTTCTCACCTGGTGGAAATTGTGAGGGGTAAATTCCTATATCACGGTCACCAGGTAAGCCTTCCACGACGACGGGAAGTAATTTTGCCCGAAGCAGCTCCTCCAATGGACTTAATATGAGACGTTGTGGTGTGGGCCCACCTCCAGTGCCAGTAGCATGCACGCGTTGGTGTTGTATTTTCTTTTTCAATTTGGACCTAATATCATCAAATCTCTTGTGACAATTCCGCTTGTCCCTCACATGATTCCCACACGCATTGACACCAATGACTATTGTGTCCCACATTTCTTTTCTGCTTGCTGAACTTGTCCGCCCTTGGAAAACATATAAAATATATGAGGTAAATGATTAATAATAGAAGCACCAGTTTCCTACACTGCTAGCTGTTCCAAGAGATAGCAAACATGCTGTTTTATGTGTAATATGTGAAGCACATGAGCATTCACTACTAAACCTATACATGTAAGCAAGGTTGCATTCATATTGTATGCAGTTATGGCAAATTGACCGCCTGTGTTTAGTTGTCCTTGTAAGGCATGATAAAAAGCTGTGTTTCCAGACTAATTAACATAGAAAGATATTGTGAACCCATATTTGCATATGAACAAAACTCAGATGACCTAGGATCACATGTATTTGAATAATAAATGTAAAGGTACACTTACCTAGTAAATGTCCATATATACTGTCATAGTGCTCCAGAATGCCAGTGACAAGAGCTGTATTTTCCTGGTCATTGAAGCGAGGATTACGTGGCTTCTCCACACGTTTCTTCCGAGCAGGTTTAGGGTCAGAGCTTGGCTGGTGCTGACTGGACTCTCCTTCTTCCAATGGAAGAGCCTCCAAAAGCTGGCCACCAGCAAGCACGCCACCACCAGACACCCCATCAGCAACTGCGCCACCAGCAGCACTCACAGCACCAGCACTCCCACTCCTAGCAACAGCACTCCCACACCTAGCACCAGCACTCCCACTCCTAGCACCAGCACTCCCACTCCCAGCAACAGCACTCCCACTCCCAGCAACAACACTCCCACTCCCAGCAACAGCACTCCCACTCACAGCAACAGCACTCCCACTCACAGCAACAGCACTCCCAGCAACAGCACTCCCACTCCCAGCAACAGCACTCCCACTCCCAGCACCAGCACTCCCACTCGGTGCACCAGCAACATCACTCCCCTGAACAGTACGTTCACTCCGACGTGTACTCGCACGAGTAGCACTCCCACTCCCACCAGCATCACTCTTCCCACGCTTTGCGGGCATACTTCCAGCACTCACAAAAAACAGACAACTAATGTACAGCCAATCACACGAAACACTTCCACATATAAAACAAGACAAAGATGTAAACAAAACAACAATGGACAAAGCTCACCCAATACACAACAAGTCTCTCCGTCAATATGCAAATGTTCAATCAGCCAGCTCTGTGCGTCTCTCTCTCTCTCACTCCCAACAACACAGAGAATGATTAGCAGTACACGTTGCCTTTAAATATGGCGCGCAATCAAATACATGCTTGTTTCGCCTGATTCAGCAAGATTTGTGATTGGGCAACCTAACAGCACCCCGCCACGCACGCCGATACACCTGTGTGTGATCGGATAATCATCATGAGAGTGGGCGGATTTGTTTTCTGGTTGATTTTGAATGTATTCGGCACTTACTGCATACGGAGAGGAAAAATCGCCATTAACATGACTAATCGGTAAGCTTGCCGATTTCACTTAATCGACGCTTACTGCATGAGGCCCATAGACTGGGGCAATGAGATTAGCATTACAACAAAAGGAAACAGGTTTTTTGGGGGTGCTTAAAGACAATTATATGACCCAAATTATTGAGGAACCAACCAGGAGAGGGGCAATACTGGATTTGGTCATATCAAACAATGTAGAAGTAATAACAAATATTCAAGTCCTGGAACATTTGGGTAACAGTGATCATAACATCGTCTCATTTGAAATAAATTATCAAAAAAATAGATTTATTGGGTTCAACAAAGACCTTAAACTTTAGAAAGGCAGATTTTAATAAACTGAGGTCTAATCTAGTAGTAATACAATGGGATGATGTTTTTGCAGGGAAAAAAGTAGAAGATAAAAGGCAGTCTTTAAAACATTGTTAGAAAAGCACACTTATCAGTGTATACCCTTGGGTAATAAGTATAAACGAAATAAGTCAAAACCAATGTGGCTAAATAAACAGGTAGGGGAGGAAATGGACAAGAAGAGGAAGGCGTTTAGATTCTCTAAATCAGAAGGGACGGAGACATCGTATCAGAATGATAAGGAATGTAACAAAAATTGCAAAAGGGCAAGCAAATTAGCAAAAATGGATAATGAAAAAAAGGATTGCAATAGAAAGTAAGGTCAACCCTAAAAAGTTCTTTAAGTACCTTAATAACAAAAAAATGAGAAAAGAAAATATAGGACCCTTTCAGTGTGAGATGGGTAGGCAGATTATTGGAGATAAGGAAAAAGCAGAGGTATTAAACAAATTCTTTGCCTCTGTGTTTACCAGGGAAGGATCAAGTTCAATAGTAGTGCCGCAGGAGGAAGCAGAGTAGAATGGATGGGGGTCACTGCAGTGATGGAACTCAGCCAGAGAACGATAAAATCAGCTTTATTTCACGGTGCTGCACATTACAGAGAGAACATCTCTGACGCGTTTCGTCCCGTCGTGGGGACTTTATCAAAGAGTATCAGGAGGAAGCCACAACCTCCATATTAATGAACAATTGGTTAACTGAGGAAGAAGTTCATAAGCGACTTGAAAAAAATAAAGTAAATATGGCACCTGGCCCCGATGGCATACATCCAAGAGTTCTCAAGGAGTTAAGCTCAGTAATAGCCAAACCATTTCCACAGGCTCAGTACCACAAGATTGGCGTAAAGCAGATGTGGTGCCTATATTTAAAAAGGGAGCTAGATCACAACCGGGAAATTACAGACCTCTAAGCCTGACTTCAATAGTAGGGAAACTACTTGAAGGTTCAATACAGGATAATATTCAGGAATACCTAATGAAAAACAAAATAATAAGTAATAGTCTGCATGGATTTATGAAGGAAAGATCTTGCCAAACTAACCTTATTTGTTTCTTTGAGGAGGTAAGTAGGAATTTAGACCAAGGTAATGCAGTTGATGTGGTCTACTTAGATTTTGCAAAAGCTTTTCATACGGTTTCACACAAGAGGTTGGTGTACAAAATAAAGAAAATTGGACTCAGTAATAATATATGCACCTGGATTGAAAACTGGTTAAAGGACAGACAACAGAGGGTTGTCATAAATGGAACTTTTTCAGGTTGGGCTAAAGTCGTGAATGGAGTACCTCAGGGATCGGTACTGGGAGCCCTGCTTTTTAACTTGTTTATTAATGACCTTGAGGTTGGGATCGAGAGCAAAGTCTCCATCTTTGCTGATGATACTAAATTGTGTAAGGTAATAGAATCAGAGCAGGATGTAATTTCTCTTCAGAAGGACTTGGAGAGACTGGAAAAATGGGCAGGTAAATGGCAAATGAGGTTTAATACAGATAAATGTAAGGTTATGCATTTGGAATGCAAGAATAAAAAGGCGACTTACAAATTAAATGGAGATATATTGGGGGAATCCTTGATGGAGAAGGATTTAGGAGTGCTTGTAGACTGCATGCTTAGCAATAGTGCCCAATGTCATGCAGTAGCTGCAAAGGCAAACAAGATCTTATCTTGCATCAAACGGGCAATGGATGGAAGGGAAGTAAACATAATTATGCCCCTTTACAAAGCACTAGTAAGACCACGCCTTCAATATGGAGTACAATTTTGGGCACCAATCCTAAGAAAAGACATTAAGGAACTCATGAGACTGCAGAGAAGAGCCACCAAATTATTAATAAAGTGGATAGACAATCTAACTTATGAGGAGAGTCTAGCTAAATTAGATCTATTTACATTAGAAAAGAGGCATCTAAGAGGGTGTATGATAACTATATACAAATATATTCGGGGACAATACAAGGAGCTTTCAAAATAACTATTCATCCCATGGGCAGTACTAAGGACTCAGGGCCATCCCTTAAGGTTGGAGGAAAAGAAATTTCACCAGCAACAAAGGAAAGGGTTCTTTACAGTAAGGGCAGTTAAAATGTGGAATTCATTACCCATGGAGACTGTGATGGCAGATACAATAGATTTGTTAAAAAAAAAGGTCATCTTTTTAGAAAGGAAAGGTATACAGGGATATACCAAATAAGTATACATGGGAAGGATGTTGACCCAGTGATTAATCCGATTGCCAATTCTTGGAGTTAGGCAGGAATTAATTTTTCCCCTTAATGGGGTTTTTTGTTTGCCTTCCCCTGGATCAATAAGGAAGTATAGATATAGGATAAAGTATCTGTTGTCTAAATTTAGCATAGGTTGAACTTGATGGACCTACGTCTTTTTTCAACCTTTACTACTATGTAACTATGTAACTATGTAAGATGGTCCCTGGACCTTCACTATGGGTCAAGTGCCCCACAGCAGTCCTAGCTCTTCCCTGATCCTCTAGCAGGACCATGGGAATAGGTAATCACCCACTCCCCCCGAAGGGAAGAGGACCTGGGCATGCACAGCAGCCTGGTGTGATACCTTGTCTCTATCACAGTAAAGACCCAACAAATAATTTAGGGATGCAACCACCTTGAGTACAGTAGGAGGAGGGTACCAGGTCTGATCCCAGGATTGGGTAGAACAAAGACCTAATCCCACCTCCTCCCCTGTCACATAAAGGTACTGCCTGAGTGGGGAAAACCCATGATTGGTCCTAACGCTGCCTGATGTTATCAGGACTGACATGTCAGGATAGGGCAGAATAGCAGCCAGCCATGGCATGACTACATATATGGTTTTCACTATATAGAAAACTTAATCAGCCCCAATGCCAGTCTGAAGTCATTGCAAGAAACAAAAACAAAAGACAGAAAAAATGTAACAACAACTCCTTTGTCACTGCAGTTATAATAACTACATAATGGCAGTTATGGTAACCAAGGGATTCATGGTCTTCATACCCTCACACAACCTTACCAAGCCACTTATTGCATGCAAAAGATAGATTATTAAACCTAATACCCACTATAACCACTATATGGAGTTACATGTTAAATCAATTAATCAGACTGGCTGCTTAAAGAGTAGTTGATCCTGCTTCTTTGTTTTTTTATCCTCCTCCCCCTTTTCTTACATGGGTTGGAAGCAGGGGGTCTCTGGAGCTGAACAACATACTTTCAGCTCAAGAGACTTCCTGGTTCCTGAGATACATACCCGTAAAAGTAGCAACGGAAACAAAATGGTGGTTTAAATACAGATACAAGGTAGTAATTGGCAGCGCTTTTCCCAGTATTATCTTGAGAAGCAGGGTGTCCTAAGAACTGAAATGAACGTGGATCAGCTCCGGGACCCCTGCTTCCCATCTATGTAAGTTATAAAGGGAGTGGGATTGGAAAATAAGTTTTGCAAATTACATTACACGTTTTTGGGCGCAGTTTCCAATGTGATGTCACAGTTTTGCACCCTAGCCCTCTCAGTTCTTTCTGCAGTGCACAGTTTTTTTCCTTTTTTTTCTTACACTGTGGACTTTCGCTTCGGTCTGCATGCTGGGTTGAAATCCTTTGACCGGACATTCTTTTGCAGTTTATTAAAAGTGTGAGTACTGTTCTAATAAGGAAGGTGTTCCATAAATCCAGACGTTGAGTGCTGCGGTTGCTTCTGCCGGTCAGGGCAGCTTTTCGGTTCCTCCAATTCCCTTAGGCATTGTGCATAGACTATTTATTTTTCAACATAGTGAATAAAGGTAATATTTTCTAAATATTCACTGCTATTAAGAAAAAGGACAGTTGTTAACGTATTGCTTTGTCAGTAATTTTTCATATTATTTAATTCTGTCCCTTCACAATTGAGAGCACCAATAAGCAATTTTTACACAAAGGAATAATAAAGTAACCAGCCTGGACAAAATTGAGGATGACTTGTCAATGGAACAAATTAAATTGGTGTAGAAATGACCATTGAACCCTGGATTTGGCAATTGACTAGGTTGCAGTTTTTATTTTATGGCTTTGGGCTTTTTTCCATTTAGTTTTTCTTTGGGCCTATCAAGAGGAAAAGACAAAAAGATTTACAATTTTTTCGACCAAATGGATTACATTTACCTCTATAGCTAATAGACCTGTAAACTATGTTAGATGGAAGATGCGAGATTTTGTGGAGTGGGAAAAATGGGGACAGGAGGTGGAGGTAAATTACCCAAGTTGGGAGGTTGGGCACCATAGTGAAAGTGGGAGTTTAACCCTTAGGAAACAATAGCAGCTGAAAAATATTGCATGTATAGATGTACGAAATGATTTCAAATGAATTTGCTACATTTTTTGCGTTTGTTTTCCCCAAAATTCGATTTTTTTGTGAAACTTAGTCACAAGGGGCTAAAAATGTTGAATAATTTGTAATGTTTCAGCAAAATATTGCCAGACAACGAGCGAAACCTGGTGTGTTTTGCAAATTGGCATAGTAAGAAAGATTGACTTAATGCTTGGGGAATAGCTTACAAACTCTGACAAGGTTGCTATTTTTTTATGACTTAAATATAGCAAATTTCACTAGTTTCTGGACCTTGGGTTAAAGTTTTGTACATCTCTAATTGCATGGCAATGACTTAATAGTTCCTTTTGGTATGCAATAAGTAGATTTGTAGTGTAGAGTGTTGGTGGGGTTCTTGGTTACAACATCAGACATAAAGGCTTCAACCATGAATGCCTTTGACCTCTTTGGTTACTCGGGGTCAATAGCTAAGGCCTTTCACTATCTATAAGGCCAGTTATATATTGTGTATGAATATTTTCCTGGCATATTCAATAGAGAAGACCAAATGCAGGACCAACTGGTAGTTAGACAACGCTGAAGAAGGGCACAACTTCTCTTTTTTACCACCAGATTGGGCCTGGATGGATCTCGCACCCCCTGCTTTCCAGGGTGGAGAAAGGAGAGAGAGAAAGGATGAGATAGCAGGAGAGTTATGGAGAGTGTGAGGAAGGGGGGTGAGGCAGAGAGGCCGAGGGGGAGTTAGAGGGAGAGGATTTAGCATGGAATGGGGAGTGTGAAAGAGGGGGAGTCAGAGAGAGGGAGTGAGCAGAAGTCAGACTGAGAGGGGGAGGAATAATAGGGGAGGAAGATGGAGGGGAGTGAGAGGGTAGGGGAGAAATAGTAGGTGAGAAAAGGGGGAGAGAGTGCATGTGTGAGAGAGAGGGAAGGGGTGTCGCAGGGCTTCCAAATGAGCGGAGCATACAGGTCTACTGGAACCAGGAAAGTTGTTGGCAGCCTTGGACAGGTCCTTCGGTCCTTCAGTCCACATTAGCTTCTACAGTTTTTTTTCATAAGCTAAGAAAGAAAACAAAGTACAATGCCAATGTACGGGGGAACCGTTTCAGGTGAGGAGAATCCTGCTTGTGCATCCAACACAACATAGACAAACAATTTCTTCAAAGTGCAGTTGTCCTCTTACAGAGATACAAACTAGAGCTCTACTCACAAGTTCATAATGCAATTCTCAATTTAATGTGACAGCCAAGAACAGTGGAAAGACAACATTTCAGGCCCCATATGGACCTGATGAAGGGCACCTAAAATGTCTTTCCATGTATCTCTCTCTTAGAGGATGCCTGCACTTTGAAGAAAGAAAACATAAAAGACATTAAAGAAAAAAATATATATTGGTCTATTTATCTAAGTAGAGGAAAAATAGAAAAATAGAACTACATTAAAATCAATGGAAACATTTTCACAGGTGTAGTTTTTATAATTATTGTGCCCTAGTTATGACGCTGGGACACTTTGATAAACTCCTTGGTACAGTAGTTGACATTAACTTGCAGTATTTAGAGGAAACATTCCTGCACTTCTCCCCAGGGATTTACAGCCATACCAGATAAAAATAAATATTATTGCATTTGCAGACTTGGTAATGCACATTATATACATGCAAGAAATGTATTTGCTATGTTAAATTCGCAAATCACATTGCACGTTAGCATTTAGTGCTTTGTATTAGTTTCTTTAATATCTGTCAGATCTAGTATTGCTTTCCTATTATAATACCTAATGGAATTTTCATCTGCTGTTCATCATTACTTGCTTTTTGTGGATCTATATAAAAATGTGTAGAAAGGTGAATTTAATATTTGTTTAGAAATCTGAAATTAATGTGACTAGTTTCACTCAACGAGAAATTGCAAATTTAGATTTCCATGACTATAAATACGTGTTGAAATGATCAGCTAAGCCCAACAATGTTCTTTATCTTTAGGGTAGTATGTTTGTTTTTTTTATTCTACCAAATATTTAATTTTCTTATACACCTTGTACTACATAACATTAAACAACCTGTTAAAAAAATACACTTTTTTTCCCTGACCAGTTTTATTTGCAAATTTAAACGAAAGCTAAACAAAATGTTTTTTTTTAATGTTACATATATAATTTATAAATATATTATAAAGCGCTATGTACATTAATGGCGCTATATAAATAAAGACATACAATACAATACAATAAAGTAAATGTTACTTAGATTATTAGTAAAATATGTCCTTGGGGCATCTGCATTTTACCATAGCACAATATTAGGGTTACAAAGCATTATAACAGGCAATAAACTTGCTTACAACTTTCATCAGGTAATGGTACATTGCTCTTCTGTGAGATTACAGGTGTATGCAGAACTCACTTCAGCAGGAACAAAGGGATTGATGCACTTCTTGTAATACTATGGCAGGCTTTGTTTGGACATTTTGCATGTGAAAATCAAATATAACTGCAGGGCAACACACCTTTGTTGACTGAAGGAGGACTGATCTCCTGTAATAGGTTTAATATGTATGCTTTCCTCATTACACATTATAACTGTTACTGCTGCAATCACAGAACAATATACTTATATTTGTAACAAATTGATGCTTCTGTACATACAGTAACAGACTGTAAATGTTACAGATATATAATTTACATAGATTATTATAATGTGTTTAAAACTAATAATGACAATATTTTTGGTATGTTGTATGGGTATGGTAGTCTCCTATATTATGCTACCCAACTGTTCATAAAGGTGTTCTGTAGATCTGTTTGCAAAATTCTATGTACAATGCTGCTTACCACGCACTACTGTATATTGTAATGGTGAAGCGCTTTGAGTCCCATTGGGAGAAAAGCTCTATATGAATTAAAGTTAATAATAATGTTACTATGTGCAAACAGTTCAATGATATATACTTTACTTTATATTCATTAGGAGATATGTAAATATGTTATTTCCACTGTTCACATTGTGCCTGCATTGGGCATATTAAACAACTGTTATTTTCCCCTCTTTCATTCACCCATTTATCAGTATTTTAGCTGGTGGGACATATTTAATTTCCAAACTTCACCTGCACTGGGTTGGCCCACTGGTAAAATTAGAGGGATTAACACCAAACTATCACTATTACATTATGGAAAATATATAATAGTGTTTTTTGACCAAAAAGATAAATGTTATAACATCTATAAATGAAAATACTTTTTTTTCGCAGAAATCACTGAACTACTATATGGAATGCTTGAACCTGGCAAACACCTTAATTATAATTAAAAAACCAATGCACTTATTCCACATACTTTATGTTGGATTTCTCAATTTACTGTCTGTCTGTAATGTACTGTATACATTTAATGTGAACGATTCCACATGCACCTCGTTTTTATTAATACACATGCATCCTATACTTAACCTGTATGAATCTCTCTACGAGAATGTCTGTGGATTCTGCTTAACCAGAAATTTGTTGCTTAGTGGAGATTGGCAAATTGGGATTTTGCCCATCATCCATTAAAATTACCACATTATAGCAAACAGACTGAAACCCGTGTTTTAGTGGAATCAGTTGCCCAGGAATGTAATAAGATCATCAATTGGTTGCAATAATCAGGTTGACTTTTATCTCTCCATGACAGCAAATGCACAGCTAACATTTGAGTGCATTGGTGAATTACAGTACATAATAATAAGGTACAGAATCACATTGACCTTAGAGACTCACCTCACAATCCCTAGATTTAACCACCTGTAAATCACTCACTAGCCACAGGGTATTTTATGCTTCTCATAAACTGTACTTCAGGTTTAGCCTACTTTTCTCTGAATCATTTAATCTCTCTTTTCAGGCTGAAGTAGGCCCATTTTCATAGTTCTGGGACATTGTTTTACATCTCAGAGTAAAATAAATTGTCTTTATCTAAGGTCACTAAACTTTGTGCATTCCCGAGCCTGTGCTAAAGCTTCTCTTTCCTCTGTGCGAAAAGAGATAGTGTCTCTTTCCAGTTCAATTATGTTCTTACCAACCTTAACACTGTTTCCTATATGGATTAGCCCCATTTTACTAATACAGTGTAGCTGTTTGTCATGTTTTCCAAAAAACAGAAATAAATAATTGATGTAAGCAATAACCACCATTACCACATAGCAAGTATATCTAGATATGTATCAAACTAAAATGATTCAGGTAATGGTAATACAAGCAAAAGTTAAATCTCATAAAAAAGGATGTTTAACATCCTCCCTTACTCCCCTGTTAGTTTCCAAACTGAATCCTCATAACTCTGTCAAGCACGACGAGAGTAAACTATGGCCAAGACATGAATGCTCAAATATTATGCATAAATAAAAAAAGTGAGCTAGATCCCAACCAGGGAATTACAAACCTGCAAGCCTGATACCAATAGTGGGGTAGCTACTTGAAGCTTTAGTAAGGGATAATATTCAGGAATACCTAATGGATAACAAAATAATTAGTTATAGTTATCATGGATTTATGATGGATAGGTCAAACCAAACTAACCTTATTAGTTTTTTTGAAGAGTTAAATAGGAATTTTGACCAGGGTAATGCAGTTTATATGGTTTACTTACATTTTGCAAGGCTTTTGATAAGTTGCAACATGAGAGGTTAGTGTACAAATGAAATGCCATTTTTCTGGGGAAAAATATTTGTAACGCGATTCAAAACTGGTTGAACAATATAAAACAAAGCGTTGTCATAAATGGAACCTTTTCAGATTTGGCTAAACTGGGACCACTGCTTTTTAACTTATTTTAACTTGTTTATTAATGACCTTTATTAATGACCTCAAGGTTACATCTTTGCTGATGACAATAAATATTTTAAGGTACTGTAGTAAAATCCGAACAGGATAAAATATTTCTACAAAAGAACTTCAATAAACTGGAAATTTGGGCAGGTAAATGGCAGATTAGGTTTAATAGAGATACATTTAAAGTTATGTATTTGGAAAACAAGAATAAACCAGTGATTTACAAATTAAATGGGGCAAAATTAGGTCAATCCTTAATGAAGAAAGATTTAGGAGTGCTTGTAGACAGCAGGCTTAGCAATAGTGCCCAAAGTTATGCAGTAGCTGCAAAGGCAAACAAGATCTTATCTTGCATTAAACGGGCAATGGATGGAAGGGAGATAAACATAATTATGTCCCTTTATAAAGAATTAGTAAGACCACACCTTGAATATGGAGTACAATTTTGGGCACCACTCCTTGGAAATTTCACTATGGAACCAGAGATAGTGCAGAGAAGACCACCAAATTAATAAAGGGGATTGACAATTTAACTTATGAGGAGAGGCTAGCTAAATTAAATTTATTTACATTAGAAAAGAGGCGTCTAAGAGGGGATATGATAACTATATACAAATATATTCGGGGACAGTACAAGGAGCTTTCAAAAGAACTATTCATCCCAAGGGCAGTACAAAGGACACGGGGTCATCCCTTAAGGTTGGTGAAAAGGAGATTTTACCAGCAACAAAGGAAAGGGTTCTTTACAGTAAGGGCAGTTAAAATGTGGAATTCATTACCCATGGAGACTGTGATGGCAGATACAACAGATTTGTTCAAAAAATGTTGCACGTCTTTTTTAGAAAGGACAGGGATATACCAAATAAGTAAACATGGGAAGAATGTTGATCCAGGGAATAATCCAATGGCCAATTCTTGGAATCAGGAAGGAATTTATTTTTCCCCTTATGAGATATCATTGGATGATATGACACTGGGGTTTTTTGTTTGCCTTCCTCTGGACCAATAAGTATACAGTAGATATAGGATAAAGTATCTGTTGTCTAAATTTAGCGTAGGTTTAACTTGATGGACGTATGTCTTTTTGTAACCTCATCAACTATGTAACTATGTAACTACAAGTATGTAACTATCCTGACAAATTTACATTTAGCGAAACGCATGTCAGGCGTATCAGCACACAAGCATGCCATCATACAGCCTTCTGGGGACAGAACACACTGTTTTTTTTAATATGAAGTCCAGTGGAGTACGCTACGATAACGCAGGGTATGAAAACTCTTACTTATATGTGATAATACAAGTGATTTTTCTACATATTTTCTCACTGCCTTGATACGTGTTAAATTCTGAATAAAATCCTGTGTTTAGGGAGTCATCTATATAGATTAGTACCCAGGTACTGTGCTTTGTTCAGGGATTCCATTATGGAATACTGACATGTTGATTTTCTTATAGGCTGTGTTTACATTTGGAATTTTGCTAAGTTATTTTACTAAGCCACAAGAAATGACTTCACGGCTTCCTCTTGGCCCACAAGATGCGGGAGCTCCAAAGCATTCATTTTGATAGCCCCAAATAGCCCTGTCTGAGCTGCTACTGTCACCCCCTACAGGGGTAAGTATCTCAGGAAGCAGGGGGTGTCTGAGCTGAACTGCGTTCATTTCTTCCAACCAATTATAAAAACAAAACAACAATGTGTTCTCAGTAGTGCCTCTTTAAACATATATCCTTTTAGCAAGGAAAGGTATACAGGGATATACCAAATAACTAAACATGGGTAGGATGTTGATCCATGAAGAAATCTGATTGCCAAAATCTGGAGTCAGGAAAGAATTTACTTTTCCTCTTATGAGACCTTATTAGATGTTTTACATGTTTTTTTTTATGTTTTCCTGCCTCTGGATCAATATACTTTAGATACAAATATAGGAAGAAAAACTGTTTAAATTAAACATAAAAAAAAGCACTCCAAAGTGCAAATTTCCCTCTGGCATGTAAAAAGAAGAAAAAATACTATTTAAACAATATGGTGAAATAATTAGGCGCTCCTACACATTCAAATCGTGACATGTTAAATTCAAGTGACAATATTATATTACATTGTTATTTGTGCCTAATTTGTGACTTTATGAAATCAATAATATGATAAGTGCACAGTGAGAAAATAATATAATTTCAACTCCTTGCTGAAACCCACTGGTGGGGACTGTCCTCATGTATGTCCCTGAGGATTCGAGATTTCTTCAAAAATCCAGGGGGAACATGGGAAAATGCAAAAATGCAAAAAATGCAAAAAATAAAAACACAACTAAGTGCAGATGTTTTTAAATCCAGTGATTTACAGCCACGGCCCCTTTTATTCTCCGACATCTCCGAATTTTTTCGGGGATTTTTTTCCGAATGCCACGCACTTCACCGCGGTCATGCCGCATTCATGTTGCATTCATGCCGGCGTCATCCGCGGTGGCAGATATTCATGAATTGTAATGCGCATGCGCTTCAGTAATGTGTCGACTTGCAGGTGTTTAAAAAAATACCACAGTGGTCTATTGTAAATTGACCTTGGTACTGAAGAAGTTACAATAATGTATCAATTTAGGCTTTTCATATTAAAAACTAAATGCGTAGTGTCTGGTGTTCTATTGTCCTGAGAGTTCCGAGATGAGTGCACTGAAGCAGTCCGTGTACCAAAAAAACCCGATATAACGTACGCTTATTTAATATGGGTCATGATTAATGCAACAGATGATAAGATGGCAACAGTTGGTCAAATTTATCAGTATTTTATCAAAAACTTTGACTTTTACAAATTTTCACCAGATACTCATGTGTGGAAGCGTGCAATAAGGAAAAAATTATGTACCGATCCGTGTTTTTTTCGTATTGATCCCGGTGTTATTGGAGGGTATTGGTGTGTAGCACCAGATTTTTCCCGTACCTTTGATCATGGAGACTTCAAAAGGCGAAAGGTCATGTTAAAACCAACTAAGAAATGTCAGTCGCTGGCAAGCAATGCGCCAGCGCCAGTGCCAGCTTCCAATAACGGTCCGACCATCAGTGAAAACCTGGTGACCGGCAACCTTTGCTGTCTGTCCCCGCCCAGATACCTGCAGCCTGAGCCAGATTTCGCGTACAGATTCCAGCAAGCTTGCATGTACCAGAGCGATTTCCAGCCTCATCAGCTGTCAACTACAGGTGTAGTAGTCCCGCTGTCACCTGTCAACTACATGTATAATCGAGAATATGGGACTGGCAGTGGCACGGCGCCAGCTGATTGGCAAAATCTATGGTGAGTAATGTTGCCATATTTTATTCTGTTTTTGAAATATCAATATCAATGCACAGTCAAGCGATTCTCCTGTAAGCAATATCATTGGCTGAGCAGCTTCTACAGTAGATACTGAACAGTTGGTGGAAAGCTAGGCGCATGCACATTGGAACTTTCTTGAAATGGATATGCATGTCATCATATCGACAGTAGGCGCATGTGCATGTGAACAGGAGACGCCCCCTGAGAAAATTATTGATGGGACTGACAGTGGGAACTTTTTTAGGGGTCTGTCTGACCATTACAGTAAAATTTTTACTTTTGTTTTTCCTCAGAAAAGAAAACTTTGTCATCTCATGCGGAAAACGGCACATGGGGGGATTTCGATGGATAATATCGCTTTGTGTAATAGTGCCTGCACATTGCTGAATCGGATTTAAAAAAACACGTACCGGAGTCAACAGTTTAGTAGCCGTTGCTATTGATTAGGATAGAATACTGTAACTGAGAGCTTCATAGAAAACCTGAAACAGTACGCTGTTGTTTTCAGACCGTATACAATACTTCTTTTATATATATACTGTATAATAAACCCGAAAAATAAAAAGTATGCATTTATTCTAAATGTATTCCAGTACATATGTGTATTCTACTACCCGTACATCATGTACTGTTTTAATACTCTTGTGATGTACAGTACTGAGCATGCCTACAGTATACAGTACAGTATGCCTGGACAGTACTGTACTGTATGTTCTAGAAACACTGTGGGCCTCATGCAGTAAGCGTTGATAAGGGAAATATGGCCATGTTATAGCCAAAATTGGGTTTGAGATTCAGTAAGCGCCGATAAGTGCTGATCGGCACTACGAAATTGAGATGTTATGGCCGATTTCTCCCGCCAACTAAAGTTGGCAGTTTGGACGGGAGAACGATCGCTAAGGCTGCCGGAACGGCACTTAGAAAAAAAACATCTTCTGTACATCAATGGAAGTCAATGGAGCGGGGACGTATAACAGTATAGTACTGTTTACGTTTCATTGCTCACAATACAAACGTCATTTGCATTACAGTGTGGGGGCATTCCCTGCATTGTGTCACAGCTGATGTGTCTTATTTGCATAACATTCGACTTTTACATGTTTTCAGCATTTGCGGGTCACATTACTCATCATGTGATGATGTGGCAAGGGAAAATACTATACTACACTCTTAAAGGAGAACCTCACATCATATCACACATTTTACTCAACTCAGCGACAATTATTTACATGATGTCACACATGTCACACATGTCACTCATACACAGTATATTCATCTTCCTTTACATTACACAATGCTTGTAATGTGACACGCATCTTTAAACGTTCATGTACATCTGTCTTCTCATGTTTACATATACTTTTGGGTCCTCCCTATTTTCATGACGTCACTTATTGGACGCTCAATCACATTGCATGTTTACATTGTAACCGTTGCATTACAAGCACTTCAACCTAACTTATACACACATGTACAGTAATTCATCATTGGGACACCTTGTAAACTCATTCTATACCAACTATCCTCCTTACACAAATGCATGCATATGCACACGACTATTCATTGTTGCCAACATGTCACAATAACATGGATAATTACACATGTTACACAAAACTTTTCCCACGTCAATCTCAGCCTTTTTGTCTCATTACATGACTGACTCTTGCGTTCACAAGTGTTACATGCATTGCACATGCAACTATTTATTTGCAAGCAATCTTTGTACAAAGCTTCACGTCACATCATTGCCAAATATCATCATTCCCTGCAGAATACACACAACAAATACTTAGAACAACAAGTGCACACAGCTTGCCACAGAAGTACTTTATTATGTTAATGTAACACCTTGCATTTTACTATGTCACCTGACATCATCACATACCTATTTAAAGGACGCACATTACCTGCTCATTCACAGCTACTCATTTCAAAATGTTGCGAATGTTTAGGAGACGCAGGAACATTCTTTTCTATGACATGCTTGCTGATCAAGAGAATGATATAGGGCAAGGTAGGGACACACCGAGGGACAGTGACAGTGACGCGGATACGACAGGGACAGGGAGAGGGACAGGCCGAGGGACAGGTAGAGGGACAGGAGATCAGAGGAGAAGACAGAGGAGACAACTTGTGCCTCGTCCGCGTCTGTACAGGGAGAGAACCCTGTTAGATGGGATGAGTGAGGAGGAGATTGTAAGTCGCTATCGTTTGAGTTCAGCAGCAATCTTAGCTCTTTATGAGGAGATAAGGGGGGATTTAGATTTTTTCACAGCCAGAGGTCGTGCAGTCCCTGGGCTTGTTAAAATGCTGTGCTCATTACATTATCTTGCTTCCGCGTCATACCAGACAACTGTGGGCATAGTGGGCGGGGTCTCGCAATCTACATTCTCGCGGGCCTTGACCCAGTTTCTCTATGCACTCAATAGACGCGCTAGGAATTATATTCATTTTCCTACAGAGGCGACAGAGTGGCTGGAAGTCAGGACTGGCTTTTATAATATAGCAGGGATACCATGTGTGCTGGGTGCAATCGATTGCACACATGTTGCTTTGATTGCACCTAGTCAGAGTGAGCATGTGTACCGCAATCGGAAGCACTACCATTCACTCAATGTACAGGTGGTATGTGATGCCACGATGAGGATAATGCATGTGGTACCCAAGTTCCCTGGTTCCAGTCACGATTCCTCTATCCTGAGGAACTCTTCAGTCTTCCATGCGTTCGAAGAGGGACATTTTGAACCTGGTTGGCTGCTGGGTGAGTACATATTTACATGTTCTAACACAAAACACATGTTGATTTAGGAATGTTGGCATTGTACAATTTGATCACTAATGTCAGCTTATGTGTGCTCCATTCATTATAGGTGACTCAGGATACGGAATTAGGCCGTGGCTCTTGACTCCGGTGCTAAACCCTCAAACTGAAGCAGAGGACAGGTACAATGCAGCCCATATATCTACAAGATCTGTTATAGAGAGGACATTTGGCCTACTCAAGACCAGGTTTAGGTGTCTGGACAGAACTGGTGGGGCTCTTCTATACAAGCCTCAAAAAGTGTCTGATATTATCCTTGCCTGTTGCATTTTGCACAATGTTGCACTCAGGCACAATGTACAGTCAGACCTAGCTGAGGCTTTGGTAGACGAGCATCCCACCCATGTAGCTGCTGAAAATGAACAAACAGCCAGTGGTGGCCAGACACGACAGAATCTCATCAATTCATTTTTTTCTTGTAAGTACAAACTCATATGTTCCTAGTACTACTTTTATAGTTTAATTATGTTATATTAACAATAATGTTTCTTTATATAACCTTCTGTTAGGACACAGATGAATATGGGTTGCACACCTTTCTTTTCTCTGCTGTGTGCACAAAGGGATGTGGCACCGGTATGTTATTGTTGCACAGGTTATATAATCACTCTTCAATTGTACTTTAGTTGTGTGTATGTGAATACAACTTGGGTAACAAAGCAATAATATTTTAGCATTGTGTTATTCCTTATGCTAAGACAAAACACATATTATGCCCATAATCATTCATGCTTCTAGTATGCTTACATATAATGTTATTGGTGCAGTGTAACATGTACATCCATATGATGTGTACACCAGGCTGATTTACATTTTGAATGTCATGAAATATACATGGTGTTGTACATTTAACACCAAATACACACTTTGCTGTGTTGTTTACGGTACTGAAGATGGCATGTCAATGTTTGCAATTTATATATTGTTCCTTTGCATTATAGGTATATCTCCAGTATGACTGATCATGGTATGTATATTTGCTGACATCTCTCATAAGATGTGGCTACCTCAATCTTCCTATAATTATTGGAACTAAAAACCCAACATATTGGTTTAAACACAAATGTTACATATATGTACTTTCTGTATCATGTATATGCATTTAGCTACTCTTGAGCTTTCATGTGCATTGTATTACAAAATGATTACTCACATTTCATCACATTTTATGTATGTTTCCTTATAATTTCCATTAATGTAATATAGAGGTGGTTGGAGAAAAGGGGATAACTGTACTTATTTGTTTACTTACGGGAGCACATTCATCACTAGCATAGACACACTTTTTAAGACAACTGTTTGTGTCTCTATCAATTGGTGTAGGATCCATGTATAACACCGACAAATGATAACACCAGCTTTATTATGGTAGCTTATATCATCATATTGACTATACTATGTATTTCTAAACGATTAATAAACACAGTAAACTATAGTTAGTTAGGTTAATGAAATATACACAGAAACGTACTTCATAACATGATGGTGATGTCATATTCAGAACATCATGCATTGGAGGGGACCATAACATCTGGCCAGTAACATTATTTGCTACAGTCCCAAACCATTTTATCTACATACCCATGTAACAAGAGATTTTAAAAATAAATGGCTACTTGGTTGTAAGTGTCCTTTACATTGGGAGAAGGAGTGGCTCACTGAGTAAAGACACACACTGGCACTGATAGTTTGAAGCAGGGGAGTCTGGTTCAATTCCCGGTGTGGGCTCCTTGTGACCTTGGCCAAGTCACTTTATCTCCCTGTGCCTCATGCGGCAAAAAAACATTTGTACGTTCCACGGGCCAGGGACCTCAGGCTGAAACATGTGTCTGTAAATCGCTGCGTACAACTAGCAGCCCTATACATGAACATGCTCATATTATTATTATTATTGTTACATAGTTTCGACAGTCATACGTTCCATTACATATTATAATACACAAATGTGTTAGCAGAGTGGGAATGGTTGTTATATATAAAACACACCATGTCATAAAATGTTAGTAGTCATTAAAGAACACTCAATAAAAATTCATGAGGCACTCTTTTGCAACATCATTATGTTAATTAAGTGCTTATGCAATATAGGCATAAGGGTATCACATTTTTAATTGTTTGTTAATAAGCGCTGCAAGCAATATAAAATTAGTTCCATATGTAGTATAGTAGTCGGTGGCTCCTCCTCACAATCATCTCATATAAAGGTAGACTCTTCTGAAATCATACATTGATCCGATTGTATCTTCCCCGACATCTCTGAAATACAGCAAACACATGATGGTCAAAGATGGCACCTTACTAGATATGCATCCGTGACAACGCGTTACGCAGCTCTATATGATTGTGTAGATACACACGTCACTCACTTATATGTTAGAAGTAAAACTGTTCATCAGTATGTAATGTTTCTTTAAATTTGTAGCAGGCATAACTATGTATAAGAAGTGAACGTTGCCTGTATACTGAAAGATGTGCGCGCACATCTTTGTGTGCGCACGCACTTCACGCTTGGCTCCACTAACTGTTAGCGCATGCGCAAAACAAAGCGTATGTTGTGCGTTCAATACATGTTGAAAATACCAGTAAACATAACATCTTTATTTCAAATACAATGAAGACGAAACTACATTCGTTCTAAACGAGTACATCTGTATTCTTTTTAAACAGACGTGTTTGAACAGAAAGCACGGCCGATAACACAATGCGCAAATGCAATACGTGTGACGTCATGTTAAGCCAGCGTGAAACGCACGCTAACACTCCTCCCACTCAATTAACATTCGGCTAACGCCCAGGGTACGCCTACAAACACTGAGCCGCACGCATCACACACTGCAGTTACCGTTACTATAACAAAACATGACAGCCAATAGGCTTTGAGGCGCGCACGTCGCTTGGGGGCGGGACTTACATCACTAATCCTTTTTAAGGACGCCTTGGCCCATGACAAGGGTCCCACGTCATACGTGGTGGACCCGGTTTTCAATGTTGTAGATGTTGCATGATAACAAAACAGGTATGTGTTAGAGTAATGGTAAAATGTTGCTAATATGTTTAAAGGGATAGGAAAGTACGTATATTTATTCCGTCAGCAATGTGTACTACTCTTTCAGGTCCTACTATATTGTATTAGGAAACAATTTGTTTGTGATCGCTACATGTTATGCAGTCTGCAATGTTACGCTGTATCCACGCATTGAAAGTGAAAATGGTGGTTACAAAAAAAAAAAAAATTTAAACGCAGAGTCAACGCATAACGATTGTTATATTTACCATTCTTCTAGAATTAACTCTTCGCCTGGCTGCAACTGGTCGCTCCAGAAATGCAAGCCATTTTCATCCACGCTTAACCCAACCGCTGAATCCAGTATGGCACATATCTCCTCCAGGATGCGCTCATAGGAATCGCCACTGCTTTCTTCAAATAATTGGTCGGGAGGTAGGTTCATTTCTTCCGGTTCCCATTCCAATGCAATTTCAGCTGAAAGGCTTGGTACATAATCATAGTACTTTTGTTCTTGTACAATGTGGGTTTCAGGAATGGAGGCTGCAGATATTGCAGCACGTATCGATTCAAACGGATCAGTAGTAGCGGATACATTGCTATTGCCATTAGGAATAAATATGCCTTTCACGACAATATAAGTGCCGTCTTTCAGGATAAATTGTTTTTCCGGGGCAATCTTCCAGAAACCATAGGTGTGTTGTAGCTTATCCTGGTCACGTTCAAAAAAGTCATTACTTGATAAAGTGAATCTTATTGAGGAATTAAAATTCCGTGCATGCTTACGGTCTTGGTAATAAGGATATTTTGCTCGAATGAAATCATCGATTTGGCGTGTGCTTGCTTTCTGTCCGCGACTGTTCAAGATGGCTTCACAGATCATGTACTTATACCCTAAAAGGGGATTAATATTGTTAACGAATTCATCAGCCATGTCTGAGTAGCACAAAAGCTGTGTGCAGGTCTGTGTTATTTGCTCATCAAAATGAATGTGCTGAATGGCTAACAAACTCCTGTTTTTCCTTGTCAAGGTCAACAAAAGTAACTACTTTGACTCCTTATTTCAAACGCCAATTGGATTTGTTTGTCTAATTGGGTTAACAGTTGTGGTTCGTGATATGGGACTGTGGGAGAAACATTTCTCCTTCTTTTATCTCGTTTGTGAAAAACATCCCTAGACTGTGAATGCGTTCACATAGTGTTTTTTTGAAAACTAACAAAGACCAGTGTGTGAAAATATTTCTTAGCCAGGCATATCAGTAAAAACACACCTGCAAAAAGAAATGTTTTTTCCCCGCTTACATTTCTGTGTGTATGTGAAAGTCTGGTTAACTCCCTGTCTGCATGAGTTTAAATACGTGTGTATATATATATATATATATATATATATATATATATAAATATATCTCTTATAAAAATATATATATATTTATATATAATATTTTATTTTTTTTATATTGCAGGAGTACACACAACATTGATGGCATTAAGTATACCTTGTATGAAACCTATTTAAATGGTGAGAAACATGATTGAATGAAGTAATAAACATTTGTTTAAGCACAATACTGTTAGAGTCTCATACTTAGGATATTTCTCAAACATTAGGCCTGTATTATTAAAATAGTGTTTTCACAAGGAAGCATGAAGTGTATTAGTTTGTGTATACCAGTTTATATAGTACTATATATATATATATATATATATATATATATATATATATATATATATATATACACACATATATACATATATATATACACATATATACATATATATATACACATATATACATATATATATACACATATATACATATATATATACACATATATACATATATATATACACATATATACATATATATATATACACATATATACATATATATATACACATATATACATATATATATATACACATATACATATATATATATACACACTCACACACTCACACTCACACTCACTCAGTGTGTGTGTGTGTGTGTGTGTGTGTGTGTGTATATATATTATTATACATTCTGAGATGTTATAGAAACGAACACACAACTGATTAAAGGACAAAATTACAATGGCCAAGCAAGGCAAAGGTAAGTAATAATTTACACATAATCCTGCTGTACACGTACAAGAAAGATGTTTGCACTTACTTAGGTGTTTTAATAATTGCATGTGACTAATATGCATATGCAATTCTTACATCAATTAACACACCCAAATGCAATGTTTTGCTGCAAAGTCAATGGCAGCTTCTCTAAACTTAGCAACTGGCTCCTGGTGGACCATTACTGAACAGACGATTACAACATAAATATTTATAACACAATTAATTATGAGTGTTAACATTTCCAAAACTTCACGTGTACAAGAACATAGTTGAAAGTTTGGAAACAACACAGTCTTCAGCATACATACAATAGTAATTAGATAATCTGAAGTCAACAAAACAAGGCCAAAGACATATTTTCTGAATTATAACATTTATTTTTTTTGTTCCTTTTGCGAGCGAGTAACAGGCCTGCTTGTTGTCTCTTGAATTTTCCTTTTTCTTTTGCCACCAACTTTAGGCACAACAGAGCCACTTTGAGTGGCCTCTGGCACTTCACGGGCAGGGCTTGTGGCCAGTGACTGTTCACCTACGGGGCTTGTGGCCAGTGACTCACCTACAGGGCTTGTGGCCAGTGACTCACCTACAGGGCTTTTGGGCAGTGATTCACCTACAGGGCTTTTGGGCAGCGATTCACCTACAGGGCTTTTGGGCAGCGATTCACCTACAGGGCTTTTGGGCAGCGACTCACCTACAGGGCTTTTGGGCAGCGATTCACCTACAGGGCTTTTGGGTAGTGACTGTTCACGGACAGGGCTTGTGCCCAGTGACACATGTGAGCAAGTTGGTAGACACTGCACAAGTGATGGTTGGTCTGTTTCATGTGTGTCTTGTTTTGTTTTTGTCGCCTCCTTTGTAGGTGTCTGCTGCTGAATTTGTACAGATGGCAGCGGTAGGATGTCATCAGGAACCTGCACAGCAATGTCTGCTACTTGACCGGTAACATTTGGGCCTGGTGAATGAATATCAGATGAATGTGGTGAAAACTGACCTGCATGAACAGATCCTGGCTGGGAGGTGTTGAATTGTGATACATTAGTCATTCTCCAGTAATTAGCTTGTGTTTGCTGAACAACTAATGCTTCGAATGAGGTGTTGATTTTTTGCAACTGTTTAGGCACTTCAATGAAGACTCTGTGGAGATGTGCCAATTGTGATACTGTTTCTTCCTGCAGTCCAATCATCCTTTCCAGCACTGTCATCATGTCTGAATGGCGACGATTTTCTGCGTCCACTATTTTTCCCTCTGAAGCTACAATTGCATCGTATGTGGAAGTTGATGGACGATTTGGCGGTACAACAGTTTCTATTGGCACCTCTTCATGGTCACATGATTGTATTTCAGTCTCTTCTGTGGCGTCATCCTCATCATACTCATCATCCTCATCACCATGATGTTCTAAAAAGAAATGTACACATTATTAAATGGCATGTTAATGTATGCTGTGTTACTATGTAATTGTACTGTGTCCTAAGTAACACCTAACATGTTAGCATACGTTTTATAACCTCATTAAAAACTACCTTGACTTACGAATAATGTTTGGACTCAGTATGAAATATGAATGAATGAAAAGTTGCTCTAAACTCAGAAGTCCTACATGATAATTAACATCACTAACACAATACATGTTGCCTTACACTTAATTTTCACTGACACTAAGTAATCCTATTTAAAGAAGATGTGCAAAACAAATAATGCACATGACAACATAACATATAGAAGAGCACATATTATATGGCCAGCAAATGATACACTCACCTTCTAGTAGTGTTGAGCTGGCTGACCCAGGTGAAGACACTTGTTCCATCTCAGGTGACACATGTCCTCCAGGGGCAACTATATATAACAATAACATAAGTTTTACATTTACATGTGTAAATATTGAACAAACACTTATTGTATGTTCTGTATTTATGATTAACTAACAACATCAGTTCCTTAACCGAAAATGTGTGTGAAAGTGAACATAAATAGTTGCAATAACACTGTACATGCCTGTGTACTTAGAATTTTTGAGTTCCCTAACATACAACATACTATGTTTCTGCAGTAATGCGTGAGGATAAATAGATTAAATGAGTACATAAAAATCATATGTTGTGTAGTGATATCAGTATCATAATGTACATAACTATCATGAGATGACCATTCACAATGGTTATCATGAAGGTGGTCATATTGCAAAAAGTGTTGTTTTTGGTAGAGGATATGTGTGGTACATTAATCGAAGATGTGGCACACCTGAATGTGGCTGTGACTCAACAAGACAACACATGCAGTGTGTGATAATGTGTCTTTCATAGTAGTTCAACTATAGATATGAGTGAACTAATGTGTGACGTACGGTTTGATAAGTAATGAGTTGTTGGGGCATTTAGTAGCTAGAGTTAAGCTTTCAAATGAGTGTGATTAACTTCAGTTGTGCTATTCAGGTTGTAAGAAAGGTATTCCCTTCCCCAAAAAGCCTAATCAGCCACACCTTTCAATGACTTGAAACAGGTGCAAATGGTGTGAACTAAGTTGACCGTGAAATGAGGCTGTAATTAGTGTGTGTGCTGAACCCCACCCCCTCTGTTGAAGTGTATGCTGTGATGAGATATTAATTGCAGCTGCTTTAACACAATGGTAGATGAGCTAAGTAGTCATCTGCAGTGTTTAAGTTATGAAAACAATGACATAACATATGATACGTGTGCCTCATTATGCTGTCTGTATATGACATAAAGCAAAAATGGACCTTTTCATAAGCAACTATAGATGTGTTAGTGCCAGTGATGTTTGTAGGCCGTTACATGCAATTTCTTTGATGCATGCTTAAAATAGGCAGTAATGTCATGTTTGTCGGAGTAAAATCAATAAAATACACAATAATATGATACATATTTCTGTTCTGTACCTGTAGCTACTAATAATTTCTCATGAACATGTGTTACACATGTGTACTACCCTGTTGTTCCCCATCTTCGCCCACCATCAATTGCTTCCACTGCAGCTATGCATTTTGGGAATTCACATGTAAATGAGCACGCAATGGCACGTGCTATATTAGTTACTGCTTTTAGTAGGACTACTACATATATGTCTATTTTGAGATATATATATACAGAATCAGACATATACATATATAGATGCAGGTATGCTTATATTGTGAAGACAGTATAAAAAGCAGTGTAAATATGCAAAATAACTGTAAGCAACGACACGCCTAGTACAGTAATATTTATCACCTGCTGGAAATTGTGACGGATAAATTCCAATGTCATGGTCACCAGCCAAGCCTTCCACGACGACGGTAAGTAATTTTAGCCGAAGCAGCTCCTCCAATGGAGTCAATATGAGACGTTGTGGTGTGGGCCCACCTCCAGTGCCAGTAGCATGCACGCGTTGGTCTTGTATTTTCTTTTTCAATTTGGACCTAATATCATCAAATCTTTTCCGACAATGATACTTGTCCCTGACACTATTCCCACAGGCATTGACACCAATGACTATTGTGTCCCACATTTCTTTTTTGCTTGCTGCACTTGTCCGCCCTTGAAAAACATATAAAAGATATGAGGTAAATTAATAATAATATAAGCACCAGTTTCCTACACTGCTAGCTGTTCCAAGAGATAGCAAACATGCTGTTTTATGTGTAATATGTGCAGCACATGAGCATTCACTACTAAACCTATACATGTAAGCAAGGTTGCATTCATATTGTATGCAGTTCTGGCAAATTGACCGCCTGTGTTTAGTTGTCCTTGTAAGGCATGATAAAAAAGCTGTGTTTCCAGACTAATTAACATAGAAAGATATTCTGAACCCATATTTGCATATGAACAAAACTCAGATGACCTAGGATCACATGTATTTGAATAATAAATGTAAAGTTACACTTACCTACTAAATGTCCATAGAGACTGTCATAGTGCTCCAGAATGCCAGTGACAAGAGCCCTATTTTCCTGGTCATTGAAGCGAGGATTACGTGGCTTCTCCACACGTTTTTTCCGAGCAGGTTTAGGGTCAGAGCTTGGCTGGTGCTGACTGGACTCTCCTTCTTCCAATGGAAGAGCCTCCAAAAGCTGGCCACCAGCAAGCACGCCACCACCAGACACCCCATCAGCAACTGCGCCACCAGCAGCACTCCCAGCACCAGCACTCCCACTCCTAGCACCAGCACTCCCACTCCTAGCACCAGCACTCACACTCCCAGCAACAGCACTCCCACTCCCAGCAACAGCACTCCCACTCCCAGCAACAGCACTCCCACTCCCAGCAACAGCACTCCCACTCCCAGCAACAGCACTCCCACTCCCAGCAACACCACTCGGTGCACCAGCAACATCACTCCCCTGAACAGTACGTTCACTCCGACGCGTACTCCCATGAGTAGCACTCCCACTCCCACCAGCATCACTCTTCCCACGCTTTGCGGGCATACTTCCAGCACTCACAAAAAACAGACAAGAAATGTACAGGCAATCACACGACCCACTTCCACATATAAAACAAGACAAAGATGTAAACAAAACAACAAAGGACAAAGCTCACCCAATACACAACAAGTCTCTCAGTCAATATGCAAATCTTCAATCGTCCAGCTCTGTGCGTCTCTCTCTCTCTCTCACTCCCAACAACACAGAGAATGATTAGCAGTACACGTTGCCTTTAAATATGGCGCGCAATCAAAAACATGCTTGTTTCGCCTGATTCAGCAAGATTTGTGATTGTGCAACCTAACAGCACCCCGCCACGCACGCCGATACACCTGTGTGTGATCGGCTCATCATCGTGAGAGTGGGCGGATTTGTTTTCTGGTTGATTTTGAATGTATTCGGCACTTACTGCATACGGAGAGGGAAAAACGCCAATAACATGACTAATCGATAAGCTTGCCGATTTCACATAATCGTCGCTTACTGCATGAGGCCCTGTATTTTGTTACAGTATAAAAGGAGACAATGGAACAATTTAAAACAAATCAACATTTTCTTTTATTGGTGGAGTAAGTACAAAAAGTGTACAGCAATTCAAAACATTTACAGTGTATGGCGTACTGCTAGTAAAAACATTTATGTACAGAAAGTCAAAACATTTAAGGCACAACAGTATGGTGTTAGTAAAAAACATTTCTTTATTAATACAAGTTAAAACACGCAACATCTCCTTTATTAAAGTACAGAAAGTCAAAACATTTACAGTAGGATGGTGTACAGTACAGTAAGTCAGGCCTGCACAACTCCAGTCCTCGAGGGCCGCAAACAGGCCCGGTTTTCAGGATATCTTGAAAACTGGGCCTGTTTGCGGCCCTCGAGGACTGGAGTTGTGCAGGTCTTGTGTAAGTAAAAACATTTCTTTATTAATACAAGTTAAAACACGCAACATCTCCTTTATTAAAGTACAGAAAGTCAAAACATTTACAGCACAACAGTATGGTGTTAGTAAAAATCATTTCTTAATTAATACAAGTTAAAACACGCAACATCTCCTTTATTAAAGTACAGAAAGTCAAAACATTTACAGCACAACAGTAAGGTGTTAGTAAAAAAACATTTCTTTATTAATAAAGTCAAAACAAGCAACAAATCAAAAAATAAACAACATTTGAACAGTCACGCAAATTCGATCCCACCAGATTGTCCTTTATGACGCAAAATGCCATTAATGGAGTCTCTCATGATTTTTATTACAGGATCTGTAATTGAAAAATAGCGCCGCAATTCCTCCACAATAGTCCTTCTTAAATTTTCAGGAAGCGCCCTTTTTTCACGATTTCCTTCGTAGTTTACATTCTTGGCCCATCCGCAGTACACCAAGTAGGACACGTGGTGCTTGAAAATTAACATGGCATACTTCTGGTGTAAAACAAGCACTCATCATCACCCTATACTTCTCCCTGATTGGATTGGGCAAGGTAAAGTTCAGATACAGATCATCGAGTGGTGGGCTATGCAAATTATGTAACCTTTTATACATGGCGACGAGGTACAGGTGTTAAAAGTGGGCATACTCTAATGTGAGTCATTAACGTATAAATACATTCCATTTTGTGGATTCACTGCACATTGAATACTCATCGACTAAACATCGAATATACATTCTTGTGCTTGTATTTCTTTCTACTCGCAGCAATGCCTGTTAAAAAGATTTCAAAGGATCTCAGCATGAGAATTAAGGAGATGTACACGAGCGGACAACGAATTGCAGATATCCAACGCTGGTTAGCTGCTTCTGGCCTCGTTGTGCCATCAACCACCGTGTGCTATCATGCATACGGAAAGACCAAACAAGCACGAGGATACCAACGGTAACTAACGCGTAAGTATATTTATATTACTATATAATATAGTATATCTATCTATTATTGTTTATATTGCTGCATATAAATATAACTATATAGTATAGATCTATCTAACATTATGGTTATTTCTGTTTATTTATATTACTATAATATAGTATATCTATCTATTATTGTTTATTGCTGCATATAAATATAACTATATAGTATAGATCTATCTAACATTATGGTTATTTCTGTTTATTTATATTACTATATAATATAGTATATCTATCTATTATTGTTTATATTGCTGCATCTATTATTGTTTACTGTAAATGATGTGCTGTACTTGTGGCCTACTGCACTGTAACTTACCGGATTGTTGTTTTTCTGTACACTGTAGGGAGACAACTCTTCTGGTCAACAAAATAAGTGAAGAGAATGATGAGAAGAGTGCCTTAAGGGTCAAATACACTCTGCTGCTAAATCACAATCTCACTGTATCCGAGACCAGCATAAAGAAGATGAGACGCAGAATTGGATGGAAATATGGACGTGTGAGGTTAGTACTGGACAGTATAGGAGGTTAAAGTGTTGTTTAAGAAACTGTACTGTACCTATAAAATTATTCCTTGTCATTACAGAGCGTACCCTATGATAAGGGACGTTAACACGATCAAGAGAGTGGTCCAGGCCAAGGCATGGATCGACAGTGGAGAAACTTTCCAGGATTGCATCTTCACTGACGAGTCTACTGTATCGCTGGAGAGATTTGCCACCTTTGCATTCCACAAAAAATGTCGCATATCTATGAAGCCGCGTCCAAAACACCCAGTGAATATGCATGTGTGGGGTGCCATCTCTAGGCGTGGCCAGGATGCATTGTCATCTTTGAAGGTAAAATAAGTCACATGCTTTTGCCTCATGCACTGTACTGTACTGTACTAGTGTGCAGTTTTTTGAGCACTTTTCTTTTCTTGTTATAGGAATCATGAATAAATCGTTTTTCCAAGAGCAAATTGTGCCTGAGATTGTGGAATACATCACACGTGAGTTCCCAGATGATCACCGTTTCTACCAGGACAACGATCCGAAGCACACCGCGTCAACAGCGCATATTCTTGAGCGCGGTATCAACTGGGTGAAGACGCCAGCGGAGTAAGTGCGATAACCGTGTCTCATTTTTCCCACTGTTTTTACTGTGTATCTCTTTAACTAATTGTCCTTTTTTTTCCCCTCCAATGACAGATCGCCAGATTTAAATCCTATCGAAATGGTCTGGCATCAGCTGAAGGATCATATCCGAAAAGTCGTGAAACCCTCCAAAAAGGATGAGTTGGCGCACGGCATATTGAGTTTTTGGAATGATGTGCTCACCGTGGAACGATGCAATAAATATATTGACCATATTGCGACTGTGTTGCCCATTGTGATCGAGTGTAATGGGCAAGCATCAGGAAGGTAGTATGGTATAGTACTGTACTGTAGTATGGTAATTACAGGCACACCAAGTACAGTACTGAATGCTACAGGTAAGTATGGCACAGATTTTTTCTTTCCTGAGAGAGCAGCACTAGCCACCTGGTTACAAAGTATTTAACAGTAGTTACAGTATACAGTAGTTCCAGTATAGACTAGTTTGACAGTACTAACTGTATACTGTAGTACAATATGGAGTAGCTATACAGTACACAATGCCATAATATGCACCTAACTGCACTAATTTTTTCTTTTCTTGTCTTTTCAGATAAAAAAAGGATGGAAAGGGGGAGGGGGATATCATGTGAACATTGTGTGAACTGTGTGTACAGTAAAGTGTATCTAAAGTGCAGTCATGATTTACACAAAACCTCCCCTCTCTCAATGAACTACACAGAATGAGGAAGAAGATAAAGATGGAAAATTTTATATTATTATATATATTATTATATATTATATATTATTAATTAATATTATTATCAATGTGCATTATTCATGATTATCCACCGGCCCTCAATTTTCAACTGGCAGAAGAACTGAATAAAGACTGCATTTTGTATTATTTATGATTATTTGTATATTTGTATTTTTTGTTCCTGATAAAATAAAATAAATATTTCTTTACATTCATGGTAATCATAATCATTGACAACCCCCCCCACCCCACACCTACACCAAAGAAAAAGAAAGAATGACAAAAAGTGGTAATTTACTGCATCAACAACATGAATCAGATAATGTTTTTTTTTAACTCTCAATTTCACAGTGCTGTGCAAATCAGATTTACATATCAAATTCCAGAAGGGATTATCACAAGAGTTACCGTAAACAAAGCCTCAAAGGGTTGGGGGGGGGTGGATGGGTGAGTCATGTGCAGTAATCATCAGCCAGCTGCCTTCCCAAATGAGGATTACAGAGTGGTGACTCAAAAACAACAATAGGAAAATGTAATGAATGGTTTTGTAGAGGTGTCGATAAGAGGTTCAAATCCTTGAGCGAGCCTTGTGTGTGTGTGCATGGGGGAGGGGGGTAAAGCTGCATGAAGGATTAGCTGTACTGTAGTTCAAAGACATGACATATTTTAAACAGGCAGGTCATCATAATAATTTTATCACCACACCCCCAAATACATACAAATCACACAAATCAATCATGTGCAGTCAAACACACAGTGTCTCAGTCAAAAACTACACCACAGATTGAATATTGTAATGTCAAGATGGTTGAGGCAGGAACATGTTCATTCATGTTGAGAAAATAATAAAAAAAATGACGAGAAAAAAAACATATATATTTTTTGTCACTCTTGAAGTTCGCAAGCAATTCACGCATGCGCAGTAATAATCAACTACAGCTCCCTTCCCAAAGAGGATTACATGCAGGCGCAGAGAGGTGACTCAAAGCCAACAATAGGAAAATTAATTAATGGTTTTGTAGAGGTGTCGATAAGAGGTTAAAAAAAAGCGAGCCTTGTGTGTGTGTGCGTGGGGGACGGGGGTGATGCTGCATGAAGGATTAGCTGTACTGTAGTTCAAAGACATGACATATTTTCAACAGGAAGGTCATCATAATAATTTGATCCCCACACCCCCAAATACATAAAAATCACAAAACAATCATGTGCAGTCAAACGCAGTGTCGCAGTCAAAAGCTACAGCACAGATTGAATATCGTAATGTCAAGATGGTTGAGGCAGGAACATGTTCATTCATGATGAGAAAATAATAATAAAAAATTACGAGAAAAAAAAAATATTTTTTTTTTGGTCACTCTTGAACTTTGCAAGCAATTTACGCATGTGCAGTAATAATCAACTACAGCTCCCTTCCCAAAGAGGATTACACGCAGGTGCAGAGAGGTGACTCAAAGCCAACAATAGGAAAATTAATGAATGGTTTTGTAGAGGTGTCGATAAGAGGTTCAAATCCTTGAGCGAGCCTCGTGTGTGTGTGCGTGGAGGAGGGGGGTAAAGCTGCATGAAGGATTAGCTGTACTGTAGTTCAAAGACATGACATATTTTCAACAGGTAGATCATCATAATAATTTGATCCCCACACCCCCAAATACATAAAAATCACACAAATCAATCATGTGCAGTCAAATGCAGTGTCGCAGTCAAAAGCTACAGCACAGATTGAATATCGCAATGTCAAAATGGTTGAGGCAGGAACATGTTCATTCATGTTGAGAAAATAATAATAAAAAATGACTAGATAAAAAAAATATTTTATTTTTGTTCACTCTTGAACTTCGCAAGCAATTCTTGCATGCGCAGTAATAATAAACTACAGCTCCCTTCCCAAAGAGGATTACACGCAGGCGCAGAGAGGTGACTCAAAGCCAACAATAGGAAAATTAAAATATATATATTTTTTTGGTCACACTTGAACTTATTTCCCCCAATGAGCATTAATAATCAACACAGAAGAATACAGTAAATCAAAACTGAACGTTATACACGCAGGAATGTGATGACAGGAATGTGATTGAAACCAGAAAGCCATCCGTTCAAAGGAATGGCATGGGAGCGGTGTACTGTAGATAAGAAGTTGAAATACTGCAGTGCAGTACATTATCCTGTGTGTGTGTTCGGGGGCGAGCAAGGGAAGAGCGCTATATACGCTGAAATGTGATACTGTTACAGTACACGCCTATGCATTTCAACAATGTTCAAATGAGACATACATGCATGTATAAATATGCAAATTTACAATTACGGCGTGCGCACACGCAGACTGTGTACTGACGTAGGTTGAACTGCTATAGTATTAGACTTTGAAGACAACAGCTCGCGAACGCCCACATGAGTTTTTTGACGGTATTGCAGTATTGCAGATAGCGCTAAGAATATGCTAATATTACGAGCGCTAAAATACCGGAACATATTCCGGAAAAAAAAATATATACTGCATCTGCCTGCGGTTATCAGAGTTGCGCCGCTATGGCCGCATTAGGATAAAGGTGGCCGCAGCTATAATAAGGAATCTTGGCTCCTACAGTATGTGGTGCCTACTCACAGTGTGGCAGGTTATTTAGGGCACATTATAATCATGGCAATCTGTTCTGTGGAGTATCAAGGAGTTGGTACCTCAGTAAAAAGAAAAAGGAACCATGGCGCAGATCGAAAATAAGTATTTGATAAATTAAAAAGAATAAAAAATGCCCTCACAGTGTGTGCAATGTTAAAAGACATGTAACACAATGCAGTGTAATAGTGCTTGATGTTGCAATAATCTCACCTCCACCGCTTCTCGTGTGTGGTTGGTACCGGTGCTGGGTCCCCAGCTGTGCTGACCGTTCTCCCGGACTCCCCGGCATCTCTCCCGGCATCTCCTCTACCCCTCTCCAGCTGATCCTGGTGGAATCCAGCTGCACTGGCGTCTTCCTGGGTCTCAATACTTCACTTCCGATAGTCCCAATGTCTTTTCCAGCTGCGGACTAATAGCTGGGTAACACATCTTTCTACTGAGTGTATCTGAGAGGTCAACACTCTCAGACGCTCTCAGTAGCAAGACGTGTTACCTAGCTGTAAATCCGCAACCGGATGGGACATTGGGACTATCGGAAGAGACCCAGGGAGACGCCACTGCAGCTGGATACCACAAGGATCAGTTGGAGAGGGGTAGAGGAGATTCCGGGAGAGACACCGGGGAGCCCGGGAGAACAGTTGAATCTTCCTCAGAAATTTCACACACAATTTGGCAAACCAAAATTGTATTGCTCTGCAGATTTTGTCAATTAAGGGAAAGCATTTACTGTAACAGGATAAATTCAAGAGAAGGCAAGAAGCAGGTGGGAGAATTCCCATAAAATGACTGGCATACACGCAGTATGGTGCACTGTATAAATGAGGCTGAAAAGTTATGTATTGCATTCCACTCAAAAACATTTATGGACAGTTTAGGAGCAACCTATAATATAGTTACAGAAATACAGTCACAGTGGATAAAACACAAATTATTGATACTTGTAAGATACAAGGTTGGCTTAGTTGTTACAGTCATGTGCCAGCTGTTGCTAAAATTAAGTATTGTGCATTAATTTCACAGTGTGTTTGCAGTCGAAAGTAATATGTAAAGAAATAGTGAGATTTTTTTCTAAACACAATTCTATAGTATATAAAATAATGCCAGAAATTGTATGTATGATCTATTTATGCCCTTGCTTACAGCAGACAGTATGTTTCATCTGTTAAGCTAAGGCTATGACCCCAGTGGTCATGGCTACACGATCGTTGGAGCTCCTGGCAGCACGTGCACCCGTTTCAGTCACAAGGGTCCTAGCCTTAGTAACAACATTTGCCTCCTCTACATTATGAGAAATTATTAGTCTGAGTCCCCGGTGGTCACGGCGGTGTGCGCTACAGCTTGCATGCCACATACCACAGCACAGCCTCCATGGGGCAGGCCCCAGTGGCTGTGTGTGTGGGCACGCAAAGTGCTGTGACATGTATGCTGGCAGGGAAGACAAGAATTTTGTCTTCCCGTGCTGTGACATGGTCACGTGGTCGGCACGCAGCCAATGGCAGGGCATATATGCCCGTCATGGCCTCGCCCACCATCATGGCCCCTCCCCCCCCACGCTCCTCTAGAGCTTCCCTACAGACCACCGTTCGCGGCTGTAGTCTCTGCACTTGTCGCCATACCGCCAGGCGTGCGTACTGCAGGGAGGACTGGGGCCATAGCCAAAGCTTTGCAAATGTTCTACAATCTGTTAGCATTGCTTTTCTCATTAAGGAACTTTCAGTATTTCTTTTGAAATTATTCACATTGCAGGTAAATTACCAGAGATTAAACAGGTTGTGGCTTTCAGACGGCAGGTATTTATAATGCTACATCATGTAGACAAGACACTAAATGGTTCTGTCAATTACAGGGTAGATGAATTTGATTACACAGTATTTGCAATTCACTGAACTCATGCAATGTATTCATTGTAAGGACACTGTGGACAATATCAAAGAGTGCCTTAATCTGCAAGTATCAGCTGAGCAAATAGCAGAACAAAGGACAACAGTTTCCGATGACACTGCAGAAACTGTAGCATCTGAGTCTTAATGCAACTGAGAATGATTCAGATTGTGTGAAAAAATTGATTCTGAGTATGTTTCGATATCAAATGAAAAACTTTGCTACAGGGCCTCCAACAGCTTTCCTGGAGTCTAGAACTAGAATAATCACCTGAGCCCCTCTCTCTTTCTCTTACACTCCCATTTTTCTATTCCCACCCACTTCCTCCTCTCTCTCTCCCCATCTCTCTCAAAATCGGCTGCCTCTCTCACACACACTCCTCTCTGTTTCTCTCCCATTTGTTTCTCTCCCTTCCCTCTCCCCACTGACCTCACCCCGTTCTCTCTTCTCTCACCCCGTTGTCTCCTCTCTCACCCTGTTTTCTCCTCTCTCTCTTCTCTCACTCACCCTATTTTCTCCTCTCTCCTCTCTCATCCAATTCGCTCTATAACAATTTTCTCTCTCACTCATAATTCTCTAAGCCACCCCTCACTCAACCACCCCTCTCTTATTCACCCACGCTCTCTCACATACCAACCCCTCTCTTACACACAACCACTCACTCACTCCCATTCTTACTCACTGACTCCTTTATCTCACTCACCCATCTCCCCTTCTCACTCAGGCACCCTTCTCTATTACTCACCCACCTCTCCTTCTCATTCACGCACCTTTCTCTTTCCCCCACCCCTCTCTCTCACTCCTCTCATACACCCACCTCACTTTCTCACTAACCCACCTCTCTCTCTGCTCTTTAACTCACTCAGCTCTCTATAACCCACCCACATGCCTACCCCTCGCTCTCACTCATGCACCCTTCTCACTCATTCATCTC
The DNA here is from genome assembly GCF_040206685.1 of Ascaphus truei. Lineage (NCBI taxonomy): Eukaryota > Metazoa > Chordata > Amphibia > Anura > Ascaphidae > Ascaphus > Ascaphus truei. Next base: position 109,856,706 of record NC_134487.1, on the reverse strand, counting down.
TCACCTCTCACACTCAATCACCCACCCTCTCACCCCACTGTCTTACCTATCCAACTGTCTCTCACTAAATCACACACTCAAAATCTCATCCCTCTCTCTCATTCCCTCCACTCTTTCACTTACCTACCCCATATTTTACTCTTTCATCCTTCTCTCTATCACACCCCTCTCTCTCATTCACACACCCACCACTCTCACTTTCCTCACACCCACACTCTCAATCACTCCTCTCAAACTCACCCAACATTCTCTCTCACTCACCCTTCTTGCTCACCCACCTCTCTCACCCACCACCCTTTCTCACCCCTCCCCCTTACTCTCTCTCTTCCCTCTCTATTACTTACCCACCCATCTCTCTCACTCACTCACCCACCCTCTCTCACCCCTTCTTTCTATCTATCACTCCCCTCTCTATTTTGCTCACTCACCTCTAACTCACTCACCCCTCCCTGACACTTCTCTTACTCACCTATCCCACTCTTACTCACCAACTCCTCTCACTCACCTACCCATCTAATTCCTCTCTCTCTCACTCACTCACATACCCATCTCTCACTCCTCTTTCCCACCCCTATTACCCACTCACTTCTCTTACTCACGCACCCATCACTCACTCACCCAATCTTCTCTCTCTCACTTCCTCATCCCTTTCTCACCCCTCTCACTCAACTACTCCTCTATCTTACTCACCCCTCTCAATGACACACCCACCACTCCCCTCTCAATCCCCTCTCTCTCTCACCAATCCCTTTCTCTTGCTCACTCACACTTCTCTCTCAATCACCGGTCTCTCTCAACCACCCCTATCACTTATTCCTTTCTCTCACACACCCCTCTACCCCACTCACACTCCCTTATCTCACACTCACCCCTCTCTATCACACCACTCTATAAATCACCAACTTTTCTCTCTCTACCTTACCCACCCCTACAGTATCTCTCACTCACTGAGAGCATGTTTAATATAAATATTGCTGTTTGATAGCCTTCAAATACGACCTGACATATACATGTGTTTTAAAACATTTTTAAACAGTAAACTAAAGCTTTGAAGCATTTTTACAAACTAGGTAAAAATGTATTTGGTGATAAAACTGTTTGTCAGTCTAGCATCTAAACTTCTATTTACTGTATGTTTTGATCTTTGCATGCACAGTAATTATAATTCCATCATTAGTCAAAAACATAAGTAGCAGATATGCATAAAAACAGAGGACCGAATAAGAGGAACATATGAATTTTCACAATATACAAATACATGAATTTGTTTCTGTAACGGTGATTGAATGAAGCCAAGTACATTGATACATTGTTTTAAAAATTATTTTTAAATATGTAAAATCAGAAAAGGTCTCATGGTCAGGACTGATTGGACTACCGAGGATCTTTGAATCACCAGACAGAACACAGAGGTTTAATAAATTGGAGTTTATTTGGCCAGAACGAACAGCAAATCAAATAATATATACTGTACAGTACAAACGATAAGGGGCTCGGGAACAATGGGTAATATACATTGTTAGGTTCGATGTGCGGAACTTCCGTAACAAAGGTATCTCTGGAAGTCCTGTTTGTGTGAGAACAAAAAGTGATTCTTTTGGCGAGAACAGTACAAAAGATAGGAACAGTCTTTTTCGTGGAACGATACAGGGTCCGACTCATGGAACAACTGGGGCACCTATTCCACATAGGTGTAGGGTAAAGCCATAGCTAGCTTACCTCCTATAATTATTTATTGGAGTCCAGCAAAAAGGGATTATTTTCCTGGATTGATGTGGTCCTTAACAGGACTCGTAGGTCTTCAGCCCACAGCCATGACCCCGGCTGTATTGACGCAGGTAACCCGATTCACACGGGAGACAGGGCTCTGAACACACACTTGTAGGGACAAAGAGAGACAAAATGGACCTGGGGGAGTTGGCAGTCATACCCTTTAGCAATTAGCAGCGCGAGACGCAGTCTGGCTGATAACAAAGGATTTCACACCTAAACAGTACATAGGGGCGAGCGGGGGAGGGTCGGCATCTGGTTCTGGAACCGGAAGTAAGTTGGGCTACGCTTCTGGCTCACTGGCACGCTAATGTCAGACCCTCGGCGTGGGACAGAGTGAGGGGAAGGCTGCAGCTTGGTGAGAGCCGGGGCCCTCCACGGCCTGAGGCCTGACACCTGTGACCAGCAGCAAGGTAAGGGTTTATAAGTATTGGTTTTTATTTTATATGTAATGGATATTTATATATGTTTTGGGGTTTTTCTGTATGTATTTTTTTATAAATGTATTGGGGTTTTTTCTATATGTACTGGGGAGGTTTATATGTATTGTTTTTTTCCTCTATGTATTAGTTATTTCCCCTATGTATTGTTTTTTTCCCCTATGTACTGATTTTTTTTTCTATTTATGTTTTTTTTTTTAATATGTATTAGGGGGGTTATATGTATTGGGTTTTACTTATATGTGTTGGGGGATTTTATATCTATTGGGGGATTTTATATGTATTGGGTATTTTTTCTATGTGTTGAGGTTATATATATATATATATATATATATATATATATATATATATATATATATATATATCTATATATATATATATATATATATATATATATATATATATATATATATATATATATATAAACCATGTCTTCCCATAAGAGAAGGCACAAAAGCAGCAACACTCAGATATAGCAAAAATACATGTATTAGCAGTGACAAAACAGCACACTATAAACCCAACGTTTCGGTCCTGGCAGGACCTTCCTTAAGGTTATGGTGGGTAAAAAAGTTACTAAAACCCTCCACAGTAAAGCATAAAGCAACTGTAAATATTCCTGTATATTCATTTGCATGTCTTAGACAGGTCTGCAACCCTGTCTTTCACCATTATCACCCAGCAAACAGCACTTCCACTGCTGCAAGGGATTCTGGGAAATGACATGCAAATGAGCACACAGTGCCACTTTTTATCTCATGCTCACATTACATGAGCAACCCTTAGCCAATGCATGCTGCTTTAAACACAGCTTTTAAGCAAGGACTTGGGAGATGCAAAGTCAGTTAACCCACTCACAGACATGTTTCAACCTTGATGGGTATCATCAGTGTGAGGTTGGCTTGCTGACATTTGCTCAAATGAGATAAGGGGGGGGAGGAGGCCCGTTTGTAACTCTGGTCCTGGACTCCGGGAAATCTGTCTAAGGTCCTGGTTGTAAGTACAGTAGCTGACCAGGCCTAGGAATACAACCATTAAAGCATATGAAGTTAGAGTTTCCAAAGTGTATTAAAGTTGCATGATGTACCATATACTACTATCTTTTGGTCCTTCCTTCAACTTTTATAGATTGAAAAAAGAGTGAGTACCTTTCAGTGAGGGAGGTTATGGTTTCAAATTCTTTATTTGTATTTAATAAATATGCGATCATATAAATGGGATTTATTTAAACTTTTTGTGCTAAGTTACAAGGTCTGAATTCTGTTGGGTGGTCCCTTTGGTGCACATCATGAGGAATGGTGTATTGGATTCCTTGTAACACCACTACAATTACTGCATATTTGTTTTTGTTTATATTATTAATTTTGTAGTAGTTGTCCATATTCATTTATAATTCTGTTGCGGGTTCAGTTGCATTTTTCTATGTAATAACGTTGTTACCCTCACACTAAACTAACGTTGCACCACTTATGTCTATAGACAGAGACACTCTAAATGAATTCTTAGCAAGACCTCATACCATGCATTTCGTAAAAGGTGCCATGTCGCATAATATCCAATATTAGTGATATTGTTAACAGGTTAAAGCTAGATAACTGTGTCCTTCTTAAATGTGTCTGTATGTTTTAGTCCTTTTTGAATATTTAAAAGTTTTCCTTTGTTTCCATGGACAACATGTGTCTGCCACCAAAAATAAGGTAATCGGATTGATCATGTGCTCTCTCGTAAAGACCATATTAGAAAACTTGAAGGGATAGTGAGAGATAGTCAAAGGCAGTGAAATCTACCTTTAAATTCAGATTACAATGTTCAAATACGTTTAGAATACATTTACAATGTTAAGGTCTCATTTACGTATATTTAATAGGCTAAAACTATCCCTGCTGTAGTTGCCGTTTGGTGGGAGTGCGCAATTTATTTGTCTATACATCCATACACATAATGCAGAATTATGTGCATTTCTAAGTATCGCACAGATTTGCTATGAAGTTACTGCCATTGAATGAATACTGTTAAAGACTCATGCATGAAAACCTGATGCACCTGCAACACCTGTAGTGAAGGAAACTCGCATCAATATAAAGCTAAAGTTGCATTAAAGTAAATAAATCCATGAAAGCAAATTATTTCAAAGTTTAACATATGTTTAATAGCTTAATTTCCACATGTAAATGCAAGAAGCATAATATACAGTAAAATAACTAAATATTTTTTTAGGGAAAGGTTAAAGACCCGTACCTACAAGCATTGTAAAAGCAGCATTTTGAAAAGTTGCAGTGGTCATGGTGGAAAAAGTAATTAAATGTTTGTTTTTGGAAAATTACGTGTGCATCATCTTCTTCATCTTCATCTTCCTGGTACACAGCTGGATGACGGCCTTCCCAATGATCTTCCATGAGGTCTAGGACATTTGTCCACGGCTAAAATTGCCACTAGTCATAATTACTGACTGCAGCGTGAGTCACCGCAGGTCACACTGCCGTCACCAGCAGTGCTTTTCCCAGCCACAGGGCACCTCCGCTGCTCCAACGAACAGAAAACTGACGTGGTCACCAGTAAGCAGGTCATTTTTTTAAATTTCCCAATGCTGGCGGTCATGCTTAGTGTCCTGCGCATCGGAGCAGTGGAGGTGCCCCACTGCTTGGTGAGGCTCTGATGACATGCAGCAGCAGAGGTGCCCAGCTTGGCGGGGCACTGTTGGTTAATTGCGGCAACTCGCCCTGTGATCAGTAATAATGGCGATGGAGCGCAGGTGGCGATTTGGTCGCAGACAAATGTTCACGGCCAAATGTCATATTCTGCTTCCAGGTACTGCGATTCAAGCCTCTCTTCTCCATGTTGCTCCAACAAATTTTCTGGTTTCATTCTCCCATCTGACTTTTGGGCGTCATCTTGGTCTTTGAATCTCTTGGAGTTCAGTTGAGTACCATCTTTGTCCAACGATGGTCGTTTCTTTTTGCAATATGTCCGGCCTACTGCTATTTTAATTTCTTCACCCTTGTGAAGATGTCACAGACTTTTGTTTGGTTTCAAACCCATTCATTCTTTTTCCTGTTTCTTCAGTTAATACCCAGCATACATCTCTCCATACTTCTTTGCATTGTCTGAAGCTTCTGAATTCAATTTGCATTTAGGAACCAAGTTTCACATCCATATGTGAGCACTGGCAGAGTACATGATCAAAATATTTATTTTGAAGGAACAGTAGAAGGATGCCTTAAAATATGGTCGTGTCTTCCAAATGCACTCTATCCCATCTTCATTCTCATTTTGATTTAATTTAAAAGGTTCCCATCCATTATTTGCCAACCAAGATAGACAATCTTCAACTTCTAGTCCATTTATTTCAATTCTTCACATTTATCTATTGCACAGCGCACTTTTCTTATGGATTCAATATTATTTTTATTAACTCACAATTATTTTTTGTTTGACGCACAGTTTTATTTGCAGAAGAAGGGGACAGCAATGGGGACCTCATTAGCCCCTTCTTATGCAAATTTATTCATGGGTTTTTGGGAGCACGAGCACATTTATAGTAGCACTAATCAATTTCGACATCACATTATATTTTACAAACGTTTTACAGATGATTTAATTTTTATTTGGGATGGGGATGAGCACACATTGAACATGTTTATAGAGAATTTGAACATTGACATAAATTTACATTTTACTTTTGAAACTAATGTTAAATGTATTAATTACTTGGATGTGACATTATCTGTGGATGCAGATGATCACATACAAACTACTATTTATAGAAAACCACACTCTAGGAATTTGTTTCTTAATGCCACCAGTAGTCATCCACGATTATTAATTAATGGAATTCCTAAAGGACAATTCCTACGGTACAAAAGATTATGTTCAGAAGAAGTTGCTTTTCATGAACAGTCTAAAGATTTGTGTCATAGATTTGAACAAAGAGGGTACCCCAAACAAGCTATTACTTCAGCTTTAGAACAGGCAACTTATACTGACAGAAAGGACATACTGAGCAATAATAATAATAATAAAAAACTACATTATAAACAGAGGGACAAACAAGATTTACAAAATCCATTGTTTATTACAAAATACAATAGACAGGCAACACAGATTACTATGATATTAAAGAAACATTGGAATACATTGAGACTAGATGATGATCTTAGACCTATTTTGAAGAGAGGACCACGCATGGTCTTCAAGAAAGCTAATACAATTGCATCTTCATTGTCTCCTAGCCTTTATTGCTCCACAGATGAATACAATAATATTCGAGGTATTCCAAAGGGCTTTTTTTCTTGTGGCTACAGCAATTTTTGTAGATATGCAAAACCTTTAAAGAGAATAAGAAAAATACAATCAAAAGACAGTTATAAAATACAAACTTTTATTAATTGTCACACTAGCTTTGTCATATACACACTTTGGTGTGGGTGTGGCAAATGCTATGTGGGTCGGACAATAAGACCTCTAAAAACCAGGATTTCCGAACATGTACGGCTCATCAAAAAACATGACACATCTCATCCTGTCTCTAGACATTTTACGAATTGTGTCAAGTTGGTATTAATAATTTTCATTTCTCAGGTATTGAGCATATTGCACCACACACCAGAGGAGGAGATAGACTCAATTTTCTCAATCGTAGAGAGATGTACTGGATCTTTATTTTAGATACAATGCATCCCAAAGGAATCAATATAGATTGGGAACTTAAACATTTTTTTTTGTTTGAGTCTTTATTTCCTCTTTAATTTAGTTATTTAGGTGCAGTCTTGATCAAGAACTTATAGAGATTATTACGATATCTCTATAGTCATCTATGTTTCAGATGAATAGTTATGATTATTATTCTATTATTCTAAATTTAATGATAAACAAAATTGTTATATATGTTATGATAAACTCTTGATATGAAATATGTTGATTGGATTCATTTATATTATGTCAATTAATGATATTTATTTAATTAGGAGAAATTTAGTGAAATAAAATAATATACAATAAACTTTAATTCTTTAGGAACATATAGGATACATTTAGGTTTATATATGTGTGCGCATATTGTTCATTCATATGTGCATATATATATGTACATATGTGTTTTCTTTTTTAAATTGCTTTTCTCAATATATTTCTGTTATATAGGAAATGTTAGATTTAGATTTAATGAGTTTCATTTATACTATATATTTATTTATGATTATACTGTTATTAGATTAGATACACTGTTTACAATTTACAATTTATACATATTGTGATATGAGGTCATATAGATTTCTAACTATTACTGATCAGGTTTCCAGGAATTGTGGTCTGAACACACTTGTAGTTTATAGATTATTCTATTACTTTATTACACATTATACTATATATACATACATGGTAGTCTATTAAGATAGACTGAGTTTTGGAATTTGTTTTTATATGATTATTCATATTTGGGTATGTTCATATACAGTTAGGTCCGGAAATAATTGGACACTGGCACAATTTTCGTAATTTTGGCTCTGTACGCAACCACAATGGATTTGAAATGAAACAACCGAGATTCAATAGAAGTGCAGACTTTCAGCTTTAATTCAAGGGGTTGAACATTAATATCGTATGAAACGTATAGGAATTGCAACCATTTTCATACACTGTCCCCTTATTTCAGGGGCTCAAATGTAATTGGACAAATTAACACAATCATAAATAAATTGTTCATTTTTAATACTTTGTCGAGAATTTTTTGCAGGCAATGACTGCTTGAAGTCCGGAATGCATGGACATCACCAAACGCTGGGTTTCCTCCTTTGTGATGCTTTGCCAGGCCATTACTGCAGCTGTCTTCAGTTGTTCTTTGTTTGTGGGTCTTTCTGCCTTAAGTTTTGTCTTCAGCAAGTGAAATGCATGTTCGATCGGGTTGAGATCAGATGATTGACTCGGCCATTGCAGAATATTCCACTTCTTGGCCTTAAAAAAACTCCTGGGTTGCTTTCGCAGTATGTTTTGGGTCATTGTCCATCTGTAAAGTGAAGCACCGTCCAATCAACTTCGCTAAATTTGGCTGAATCTGAGCAGACAATATATCCCTATATACCTCAGAATTAATCCGGCTGCTTCTGTCTTCTGTCACATCATCAATAAACACTAGTGAGCCAGTACCATTATAAGCCATGCTTGCCCATGCCATCACACTGCCTCCACCGTGTTTTACAGATGATGTGGTATGCTTCGGATCATGCGCTGTTCCAAGCCGTCTCCATACTTTTTTCTTCCCATCATTCTGGTACAGGTTGATCTTAGTTTTATCTGTCCAAAGAAGGCTGTTCCAGAACTGGGATGGATTTTTTAGATATTGTTTGGCCAAGTCTAATCTGGCTTTTCTATTCTTTAAAAGAGAAGTAAACAAGCGCAAAAACTGTGAAAAAATAAAATAAAGGATACGATAAAGTCCCGAAATGAGAATCTCTTTGATGGGTGCCATACCGGATGGCAAATGGGTCCGTTCTAAACCACTTGGTCGTTGAGGAAAAAAGGGGGTTCCAAGTGCGCACAATCTCATCAGAGTATATAGAGAAGGGGAAAAAAAGATCACACAATAGTGTAATACTGTATAATACAGTTAATTTAGAGAAGGTAATGCACTCACATTTTATGCAGTCAAACGGGCATTTCGGTTACTAAGTTTAACCACACTGATGTTGCATTTGCATCTTAAGACAGGATACCTCCGATTTTGCAGATTATCTCCAATGATAGGGTCCGCAGTGTAATACAGGGTCACCGTTGAGAGGATACTCTCAATGAGACAGATATAAACCAAGAAATAGTGTAATACTGTACAGATGAGTATCAGTAAAGTAATAAGGCAGAGTATAAACTCAAATTTTATGTGAAGTTAAGCTTGTGGTAGTTTAAAGTAACCAACTTATACAGGTGATACTGGAATGCACATAGAAATTTCAAAAGAAAAAAAGGGAAAGGACGCAGGAAAAAAGAAATAAATTTAATATAATATATAAAACCAGTAAAGCAATAAGATATCCTAGGGAAACTAAAGAAAGCAAATGAGTCCCAACTCCTAATAAACCCCAGCGATGGCCAACCACCAGGGGATATAGATAGGAGGAGGTATAAAATGCTCCAAATAAAGTACCAAAGGTCCTTTGCATTACCTTCTCTAAATTAACTGTATTATACAGTATTACACTATTGTTTGTTCTTTTTTTTCCCCTTCTCTATATACTTGGATGAGATTGTGCGCACTTGGAACCCCCTTTCTATTCTTTAGGCTTATGAATGGTTTGAACCTTGTGGTGAACCCTCTGTATTTGCTCTCGTGAAGTCTTCTCTTTATGGTAGACTTGGATAATGATATATCTACCTCCTGGAGAGTGTTCTTCACTTGGCTGAATGTTGTGAAGGGGTTTTTCTTTACCATGGAAAGGATCCTACGATCATCCACCACTGTTGTCTTCCGTGGACGTCCAGGCCTTTTTGTGTTGCAGAGCTCACCAGTGCGTTCTTTTTTTCTCAGAATGTACCAAACTGTTGATTTGGCCACTCCTAATTTTCCTGCTATCTCTCTGATGGATTTTCTTTTTTTTGCAGCCTAAGGATTCCCTGTTTCACTTGCATTGAAAGCTCCTTTGACCACATGTTGTGGGTTCACAGCAACAGCTTCCAAATGCGAATGCCACACCTGAAATCAACTCCAGATATTTTACCTGCTTAATTGATGATGAAATAACGAAGGAATAGCCCACACCTGCCATGAAACAGCTTTTGAGTCAATTGTCCAATTACTTTTGGTCCCTTGAAAAAGAGGGGGCTGCATATTAAAGAGATGTAATTCCTAAACCCTTCCTCCAATTTGGATGTGAAAACCCTCAAATTAAAGCTGATACACTGCACTTTAAACCCATATTCATTATTTAACTGTAACTTGAATTTATTTTGGTACATAGCCAAAATAACAAAACTTGTATCAGTGTCCAATTATTTCCGGACCTAACTGTATATAAACATATTAGCGCATATACATATATTAAAACAAAATAATTAAAAACAAATATAAATAAAAATACAAATATATATACATATAAATATATTGAATACTGCAAATACAACGAAGATGGATGGCAATAAACAAAATATTTCAAATAATAAATAACTTAATTTCAATATTAATAAACACCTACCAACTATTCAATTCTAATGAGCTATATATATATTAAATGATGAATAATCACAAATAGATAGTACAAACCCAAAATATGGATAGCATTATATTAATAGACAGTTTGACGAGAGATTATTAAAGAGGCCTAAGGCAGAGTGAAAGAGAAGAGAACAACTGACCATAAATAAAAACATGGGGATAATAAGTCCACTATACCACTGGATATAACAAAAATAATATATGTATTAAAAAAACTTATCAATATATAGTTATATAAATTTATATATTAGGGGAAAAAGAAAAAGGGGGAGAGGGGTAGGGTGGGAAAGAGAAGAGAGGGAAGAGGGGAAAGGGGGCAGGAGGGGGGGGGGGGCAGGGGAGGGGAAAAAAAGGGGGGGGGAAGGGAAGAGAAGGATGGGGGGGGAGGAAGGGGGGGGAAGGCGGAGGAGAAAGGGAAGGGATGTGGCAGAGGGAAGAACCTCCCTAAGTAGAGCGTGGAGGGTCCAGGAAGGGAAGAATTCAGACCAGTGTACTGGCATCCAAACACTCATTGAGTCCACCAGGGGTGAGTGTCCCCAACTGGTGGATCCAGAATGTTTCCTGTCGATATAGGATCTTAAAACGGTCACCCGTTAGAGCACAGGGAGAAATGTGTTCAAGGCCCATCACTGTCATAGATTTTGGGTCCTGATTATGTGCCAATTTGAAGTGGCGGGAAATGCTGTTAGAAATAATACCCTTTATAACACTTCTCCTGTGCTCCAGGAAGCGAGTACTGAGAAGATGTTTGGTGTGGCCAATATAACGTTGGCCACAACCACTCTGGATGCAATACACTATGAAGGAGCTCTGACAATTAATATAATTTCTAACTTGGTAGATAATATCTCTATTAGGAGAACTGAACTCGGACCTAGTCTCCAAATGCCTACAGGTGATGCACCAACCTCGTCCACACCTGTGGTTACCATTTGGACCCCAGGTATTGGACTTAATGGATGCATCCCCTGACCTGAGTCTAGTCGGAGCTATAATGCATTTAATACTTTTTGCCTTCCTGTAGACAATTAAAGCCCGGTCCGGAAGAATGCCCTTCAAATGGGGATCACACCTAAGGACTCCCCAATGGTCACTGATAATCCTTTGAATAGCTCTAAAGGACTGGTTGTAAGTAGTTATAAATCTTAAGGTAGAAGGACCAGTGTTCCCAGTAACCACTGGAAAGCCATAACTCAGATGAGACCCCTCCTTATTGGCTCTTGACTTATGGAACATAATAGACCTTTCCAAGGAATTTACTTTCCTAAAAGACTCTGAGACCAATTGGTCACTATAACCCTTAATAAGAAACTTCCGGCTAAGCTGTTCCGACTGCTGAACAATGTCACTGTCTCTGGTGCAGTTTCTCCTGATACGGTGAAACTGCCCCAGAGGGATATTGTGTAACCACTGTGGATGGTGGTTGCTGGACGCATGTACATAATTGTTAACAGAAACTTCTTTGAAATGAGTGGACGTGACAATATTGGAGTCTACATCCGAAGTGAGCACTAAATCCAAGAAAACTATTGAAACTGCATCTATTTTAAATGTAAATTTCAATCCTAAAGGATTATTGTCAAAATAACTCAAAATATTGGATAAATTAGCCTCCTCTCATCCCAAATCAAAATAATATCGTCTATGAAACAGCCATAATACACGAGGCCCGCCCCAAGCTTCTCTCCCAAGCGCTATGTACACTAATGGCGCTATATAAATAAAGACATACAATACAATACAATTTTGCCACACAAATCTCTCCTCCCAAAATCCCATGAAGAGATTTGCATAGCTGGGGGCGAACCTAGTGCCCATGGCCATTCCACAGATCTGTAAATAATAAATATCTTCAAACAAAAAATAATTATGATTTAAAATAAATTTAACACTGTCCAAAATGAAATTTTTATGTTTTCTCGGGATACACAAGTCCTTGTCTAGCCAATATTTTATGCAGGGGACCTGTAACAGGGGACTTATCCCTGTTCACAAATGTGCCTCTAATCCAGCAGTGTGGGGGTTAACTGCTGGTAGGCAATTAACTAACACCACCTGGCTGATTACAGGTGTTAGAAAAAGCCTGCCTCTGAGACAGGAAGAGAGACTCCTGAGCACACATGTGAGCTGAACAAGGAGACAGACAGAGGAGAATTCCTTAGTCCACAACTGGGCTGAACCAAGGAAGGACAGATGTCTTGAGCGGCAAGCTGACAACAAGACACAGTGGATAATACTTCTATACCTGGATCCTGACATTGCCTTATCACACACGGGTGTGGACCCCAGGAGAACAAAGAAGCCTTCCCGTACAGCAACCCAGCTAACAGATAAGACTTTTATTTTAAGACTATTATCTATGTCTATCTAAGTATATGAATGTCTCTATGATTTGGGCTGGTGAATCACTGGGCTAACCACTCAGTTAAAGAGAACAGGATCACAAGTGTATATATACTCCAAAGTGGAGCAGATTTTGTTTGCTGATTTACATGTTTGCTGTGTTTAAAACAACAGGCGCAATAAAGCCTTATTTTAATTTCATCTTAAAACAGTCTCCATTGCATACCTCTGAACACGTCTCTTACTGGACCTATGCCATGTTTTTATATTTTCTGTACTATTTTTTATTCTATTTGTGACATGTAATAAACTTTTGTTATTGGACTTTGGTAAACCTGAGTGCTAAAGAGTGGGCCTCTTTCTCTTGCTTTTTCATATATATATGTGTGTGTGTGTGTGTGTGTGTGTGTGTGTGTGTGTGTGTGTGTGTGTGTGTGTGTGTGTGTGTGTGTGTGTATATATATGTAATAATCAAAAAATAAATAGATGATACCGTTATATGTATATATATATATATGTATATATATATATATATATATATATATATATATATATATATATATATATATATATATATATATCTATATATCTATATATATATATATATATATATATATATATATATATATATATATATATATATATATATATATATTTAAACCATAATACTGAGTTATTTCGACCTTGATGGGTCTCATCAGTGTGGGGTTGATTTTACTGGGAATGCAAGAGAGGCTATGGGATAGGCTAAACCATAATACTGAGTTAAGTTATGGTGAGTAAAAAAAGTGACAAAAACCCTCCACAGGAAAGCAAATATGCAAATATAACTGTATGCTCATCTGGATGTCTCAGGCAGGTCTGCAACCCTGCCTTTCCCCATTATCACCCAGCATACAGCACTTCCACTGCAGCAAGGGATTCTGGGAAATGACATGCAAATGAAAACACAGTGTCACTTTTTGCCTCAATAACCATTTTTAACATGGTTCCCTATAGGCTTAAGCTTGCTGCATGGTCACAGCTTTGAGCACAGCCAGGGTTAAGGTGCATACCCAGAAAACCACCCACAGACAGCTGTTTCGACCTTGATGGGTCTCATCAGTGTGGGGTTGATTTTACTGGGAATGCAAGAGAGGCTATGGGATAGGCTAAACCATAATACGAATATGTATATATATATATATATGTGTGTGTATATATGTATATACATATACATACACATACATACACACACACACACACACACACACATACATACACAAACACACATACACACACACATACATACATACATTCCCAGTAAGGTATATATGGGGGTTTATATGTATTGTTTTTTTTATATGTATTTGGTAGGTGGTTTTATTGTATGCATTTGGGGGGGTTGTATATATTTGGGGGGTAGGTATTTTTTTAATGTATTTGGGGGTGGGAAGTTTTTTGCATTTTGGTTGGAAGTTTTTGATATATATCTTGTGGGGGGAATTGTGTGAGGGGGGAGGGAATGAGTGAGCGTGGGGTAATTGATGGAGGGAGAGGAGAGAGGGGGTGAGTGAGAAAAGAGGGAGAAGAGTGAGACGCAGGGGAGAGAAATACATGCGAGGCGGGAGAGTGAGAGGGGGTGAGATGGGAGGGGGGGAAAGAGGAGGCTCGTGAGTTGTGAAATGGGGGAGTGACGGGCAATACCGCCGACACGGGGGGGCCTTTTTAAAATGTTTGTCCCAGGCACCACGGTTTCTGTTGGCGGCCCTGTGTGTCTCCAAACCCCTTTTGGTGTTATAAACATGTTTCGCGAGGCAACTTTTGAGGGGTCTTCCTTTCCTCCCAATATATTAAGCCCACAAGGGCACTCCAATAAATATATGCAAAAACTTGTTTTGCAATTGATAAAGATTCGATATCATATGTTCTCCAGTGGTTCTTGAATGGAATTCTCCAACCCACTTGTGGCCGCAGGACGGGAGAGAGACGCTGATTTAACACCATAGAAGCAGGTTGGTTCGTCACTTGTTGCGGACGGCATTTTAATATTGCTCAAAGAGGAAGGATACATTGTGAATGTGTCTTACCTTTGTTTTAAGTTATTTTAGTAAAGTATTGCTCTATTGCACCATTGTTTTTCTTATTTTTATTTTTTGGATTGTCTATGATGTGAATGCTTGCGGAGCACCTTAGAACAAAGGCATACAGAGTACCACGTGGGGTCCCCTGGAAGATACTTTGGAAGCAAGCATAGATTATATCCATTGAACCTTAAAGTCTACTATCTTGTAAGTAGGCATATTTCCCTGTATACAGAGTCCCGTCGTTTGTCCATGGGTACTGCGCAATGGTCTGTTGTGTTTTCTCTTTATCATAGGAGGAGCCATACAGCCAAAACCCATAGGAACTATAGTCTATTTGGACAATTGGACTACTATCCATTTAGTGGACTGAGACTATTTTCCTCTGGACATTTATTGGTACTTTGTCTATTTCATTCTCTAAGCGCCGGGGATTGCAATTCTTTTCCATAGTACTGGGATATAATGCACCTGGATGCCAGATAATCTAGGACATCATCCCTCACCCATTCATCTCTATGGGCATCTGTTTCCCTTATTAACGGTTCAGGAACATAAGGATAGTCAAACCAATGGGACTGGTGGTACTTGTGAACTAATATTCTGTCAGCCCGCTGATCTTAGTTAATTTCTGGCCACAGGCCTGGCCTGGTAGCACCCAAAATAATGGCTCATGAGGGATCTTTTCCTGGTACATTATCTTTAGACCTGCGGGTGATATTAACCCTCATCAAATGTCCCTATCCCTCTCTCTGAGAGCCCATGCCGTTTCTTCCACAAAGAAATCTCCTTCCTCCCACTAATGATCCACAGTATCCATGGTGAATAGTAAGAACCGAGTCCAGTTCATATGGGGAACATACCCTTGAAACATGGGGTCCCACCACGGCAATACCTTCCCCACATTTGAAACAGACACATCAGACATGGAAACTGCCCTAGAGGGTGTTCCTGATCTCTCTGACTGATATGACCAAAAAAAGTAATGTACCTGTACTCCGTAATCCCTCCCCTGAAGGATCATTATCAAACCCAGTCCAGCTTTGCCAGTCCTGGGAAGATTTAGTTACAACGTTTGAGTCCTGTGTAATGTCTATGGAGGCCTTAGGCTCTGCAATGTCTCTGGGTGTATCAGTCATGTGACGCACACAGCGGCCCATTACGGTGAGCACTTTATGCGTGTCAGGGTCCATAGAGGCCTTACGTCCTTGGCCCTTGGCTTGGTCGCAGTACCGCTGCAAAAATAAATCAATAAGGGCCTTACTCACCGGAGCGGGTATCTCAATGTCCTCATCTGCTCCTGTGGTTGCCTCTGTGGTGAGGACATCTGGTTGCACCGGAAGGGTGTTGACATCTGCGGACAGCCAGGAAATACTGGCAGGTACCCCCTCTGAGCCTCTTCTGATCTTCTGATCCCAGTGGAGCTGAAGTATCCTTATCGATCCGTGGAGCAGCCGTCAACTCCGGAACTTGGGGAGGGAATGTATCCTCACCGCTCCGCTGATCCTGGGCATTCTGCGTGGTTCTCCTGGCCAAGAGAAGGCACCAATAAAGACATACAATACAATACCTCCTATACCGCCTCACGAGAATCCTCCAAGCCTTGGAGATCCTCCACTCGGGATGCGCCATTGCCTCCGATGATGTCACAGATATGGGACACAGCACCACCACGGCGGCAGGACTTGGATGACACTCCGGCCGGAGCATCAAAATGGAGCGCCCTTCTTCACTTTCCTCCGATGTAGCCTCAGACTCTCTAGATGGAGAGAATGACCGTCTCAACTTAGCAACATTGACGGCAGTTGGCAAGCAGCGGTCCTGCTCTTGCACCACCGACAGAAGTGCTCCCAACTCCTCTGGGGCGGTCATCTCTCCAGGTAAGTCTCTTAGGTAATTCTGTGCAGGAACACACGGTTCCCTTGGAGCGTCCGCTCCTGATTCTGCAGTCCAGGCTGCATACGTTTGCAGATAGGCCACACACTTTACTCTCTGCTCACGGCGGCACAAATTGTATATAGCCATCAAACATCAATCAAACTTCCTAGTTGAAACTTGTCTAATAAGTCCCTGCAACTCACATATTGTGTTGTTGAAGGCCCGCACCTCTGTCTAGCCCAGCATGGGTGGTGTCAACACCTTGGTCTTAAGGTGGGGAGTCCCGCATCTCTTGCATTTTGACTACAGGTTCAGATCTCTGCCTGGGCAATCACAGTTGGGACAAATGCACTGAAGGTGCAGTGAAAGTCTTCTCCATTCACTTGTATTACCAGGAAGCCTCCGTGTAGTGTATACTGGGATATCGTACATTCCGCCATAATAATGGTGTTGAGTGGGAGCAGTCTGGTATAGCTCCTTTGACTCACCACGTGTAACTGAGGGCGTGGTTGCTCACGTTTGGCCACGCCCCTAGTGGTGACACGCAAAAGTTCATTAGTATTGTGCCTACTTACCCTGGTGGATCCAGTGTCCAGGCACTAACTGTGGGCATGGCTCCAGCTTTCGCACTGAAACAGTCCTTACTGGGGTGGAGCTTCGGTTTTGCACAGAAACAAGCACTAGCTAGGGGTGGGGCATTGTTTTCGCGTCGAACACAGATAGTTTTGCACCGAAAAAGCTTGCAACTCTGCAAATCTTGCCACTCGGCTGTCCCGTTTTGGCGGCACCTTCTATTTCACATGCTGTAGCTATCTTTCACGGGGGATCCGGTCCTTAAGAACCCATATAGCCCCCTTGACACACTACACACACGTGGACTATATTGACCCTTGACCTTGACCTTGAGAGGTTTTAAAGGCCATTATGGCCAACTTGAACCGATCCCGGAAGATCACTGTAAGCCAGTGCAGATAGCCTTAAATGAGAGGGATATGCTGAAAACAAGAAACACGTCTCAGCATTCGAACTGCAGTGCTCTGCACAAGCTGGACCCTCCGCATCAGTAACACTGGTTGTCTTGCATATAAGGCATTCCCGTAGTCCAACCGCGTTGGCACAAAAGCATAGACCAGTGACTTAAGGTTCATAAATGACTAGAGTGGACGCAAGCTCCTAAAAAGCCTCAGATACAAAAAACACAGATTTGACAACAGAGGCCACTTGGGCTCGCATGTTGATACTCTGGTGAAAGAGAATGTCGGGGTTATGAACCTGGGACATGGGCAGCGGTTGTACAAAATTGATTAGGGGAAGTAAGCCCCCTGTTCCATACTCAGGCATCTTTCTGAACCCATAATTATTAGTTCAGTCTTGTCAGGATTGAGTTTCAGCAAATTCATCACTATCCATGACTCACCTCACCTAGCAATGCCGTCAGTGTGGCAACAGCGGTCCCTGGGTAGATATGAAAGAAACATAGATCTGGGTGTCATCAGCATACTTCCGACCATGCTTCCTGATTATATAGTCTAGCAGTCTTACATACACATTGACCAGGAGCAGTGACAACACCGATCATTGAGAGATCCCAAGGGGAGAGATCCCATCTGCTGGAACGAGGCAACCCATTGTAATGCGGTCCCACAGATTATAGCTAAGCCCCTCCGGCAGTGCAGCAGCACCCCATGATCAATTGTGTAGAAGGCTGCTGAGAGGTCCAACATGACAATGGCAGAAATACATCCCTTGTCCATGACCATCAATAAGTCATCTGCCACACAGACCAGGGCTGACTCAGTTCCATGACTGGCTCTAAAGCCAGACTGTGTGGGGTCAAAGAATCTGACACTTTCCAGACAATCTTCCAGTTGGGGGAAAACTACCCTTGGGTTGCTGCTGTTTGGGCTGTGCTCCGTTTTCTTTTTTCCATTGGATTTCCTGTACCCTTAGGAAGGTTGGAGATTGGACAATAGTTGTCAAGAACATCAACATCTAGACCCACTTTCTTCAACAGGGGATGAACCAGCACCCTTTAAAAGCTGACCCGCACCTTCCCCACAGCAAGGGATCTATTGATGTTCTCCACCAATCAACTTACACGATAATAGGAATCATCACAAGAAATGGCTGAAAACATGCCATTAAGTCATACATAGTTACATAGTAGATGAGGTTGAAAAAAGACTTCCGTCCATCAAGTTCAACCTATGCTAAATTTAGACAACAGATACTTTATCCTATATCTATATTTATTGATCCAGAGGAAGGCAAATAAAAAACCCCATTAAGGGGAAAAATGAATTCCTTCCTGACTCCAAGAATTGGCAATGGATTAATCCCTGGATCAACATCCTTCCCATGTATACTTATTTGGTATATCCCTGTATACCTTTCCCATCTAAAAAGATGTCCAACCTTTTTTTGAACAAATCAATTGTATCTGCCATCACAGTCTCCATGGGTAATTAATTACACATTTTAACTGCCCTTACTGTAAAGAACCTTTCCTTTGTTGCTGCTGAAATTTCCTTTCCTCCAACCTTAAGGGATGGCCCTGAGTCCTTTGTACTGCCCGTGGGATGAATAGTTCTTTTGAAATCTCCTTGTATTGACCCTGAATATATTTGTATATTTTTGTCATATCCCCTCTTAGACGCCTCTTTTCTAATGTAAATAAATCTAATTTAGCTAGCTTCTCCTCATAAGTTAGAATGTCTATCCCCTTTATTAATGTGGTGGCTCTTCTCTGCACTCTCTCTTGTTCCATAATGTCTTTTCTTAGGATTGGTGCCCAAAATTGTACTCCATATTCAAGGTGTGGTCTTACTAATGCTTTTTAAAGGGGCATAATTATGTTTGCTTCCCTTCCATCCATTGCCCGTTTGATGCCAAATAAGATCTTATTTGCCTTTGCAGCTACTGCATGACATTGGGCACTATTGCTAAGCCTGCTGTCTACAAGTACTCCTAAATCCTTCTCCATCAAGGATTCCCCCAATATATCTGCATTTAATTTGTAAGTCGCCTTTTTATTCTTGTAACCCAAATGCATAACTTTACATTTATCTGTATTAAACCTCATCTGCCATTTACCTGCCCACGTTTCCAGTCTCTCCAAGTCCTTCTGCAGAGAAATTACATCCTGCTCTGATTCTATTACCTTACACAATTTAGTATCATCAGCAAAGATGGAGACTTTGCTCTCGATCCCAACCTCAAGGTCATTAATAAACAAGTTAAAAAGCAGGGGTAAAAGTCAATTTAATAGAATTAGAATAAACTGTTCCGTGAGTCTGATTATATTAAACACACGGTTAAGCTTACAAATAAATACTTGTCTAAAGGTTAGGATACCATTCTTATTGAAAATGGTTTCCAGAAATCTCAATAACTTGATATGAAGGTTCTTCTGGCTAATTCAAAGAAGAACAATTTGAAAAGAAAAAAGATTTCTCTGTACAGAGATATTTTAACTCAAAATGTTTCTGCGTTCTACGATGTTCGTTGCCAAATGTAACCAACTGGCAAATAATATCCAGTCAATTTTGAATAAACACTAGAACATACTTTTATGTGCTCCTGTTTTGAAACTGCATTAAAAAAAATGGTTGTATACAGAAGAGCAAAAAATATAAAAAATCATTTTGGCACCAAGCAAACTTAAGAATATTTCTGACAAAGAAGTTTTGGATATACAGTAAAGAAACCCTCTGGTAATTTTACCTGATGAACCAGATGTATTACCTGTAATTATATATCATCTGGAACAAATTTGAAGTCATTTCATAATTATTTTTTTTTCCAGGTAAAATATGTATTAATTGTCAGACCACATATGTGGTTTATCTTCTTCTCTGTACCTGTGGTTTTCAGTATGAGGGGTGCACTATGCGTCCTCTGTTTACGAGATTCCAAGAACACAACAGGAGTATTGTGAACAGACAATTGATGCATAGTGTGCCCAGACACTTTGCCAAGTGTCATAACTGTGATCCTAATGATCTCAGTATTATAGGATTGGAACACATTCCTTCTAGAATCATGGGTGGAGATAGATGCAGAAGGCCTTTCTAAATCTATCAACTTGAATCTTTTGCCTACTCCATAGTTTAGACACAGTTTACAGATTCACTGTTTAAATTCCCCCACAATCTCTCTCTATATTTTTAATATTAAGGTTGGTGATAATAATTCTTTATTTTAGTTAAATTACATAGTTTTTTAGGATAGGTTATATACACGGAGGGGGGGGGGAGAAATATGGGGGGAAGAGAGATGGGGGGGGGGGAGAGAGATGGGGGGAAAGAGATGAGGGAAAGAGAGATGGGGAGAGAGAGATGGGGGGAGAGAGAGATGGGGGGAGAGAGAGATGGGGGGAGAAAGAAATGGGGGGGGGAGAGAGATGGGGGGAGAGAGATGGGTGGGAGAGAGATGGAGGGAGAGAGAGAGAGATGGGGGAGAGAGATATGGGAGAGAGAGAGACGGGAGAGAGAGAGAGAAGGGGTGAGAGAGACGGGGAGAGAGAGAGAAATACGGGGGGAGAGAGAGATGGGGAGAGGGAGAGAGATGGGAGAGAGAGAGCGACAGACGGGGAAGAGAGACGGGGAGAGAGAGAGATAAATATATGGAAATATAAAGAAAAACTTTGGGCACTGGGAATGTTGGTACTGAACAGCTTGTACTGTACATACAAGACTGCATATGCTTTGATATTGCTTAATTTCATAACATTAGAACTGTTAGGTTCTAATATTAGCAGTCAAATTTGTAAAACAAGCTTTTGACAAATTCATACCCTACCTATGCCTTATCACCTTCCATCACTAGCCTCTTCTATAGAGCACCTGCATAATAGATGTAGCCTAGCCTCTGGCCGCTACTTCTTTTCCTGGGCCTTACCAGTGTAAATCCTGATAGGTGCAGGCAGTAGATGGGCTAATTCCTTCAAATAGGCCCTGTGTGCTTTTGCAGCCTTGGATATATTAGATGTATCCAAAGGCGGGCCTAGCAACAGCCTGAGAGTGTCAGCCTGAGTGGTGGGTACTGATTGGGCCACATACTGAATATGATGGCCTATCAGTATCCAGATCTGACTTGTTATGAATCAGAGTTACAGTCACACCCAAAGGATATAAATACTGGCACTCTCCCAAAGTTCTGGGTTCTCTCTCTGTCTCTCCCCCGCCCTGTGGAGTGAGTACCAGCTACCCTGGGTTTCAATAGGAGGAGAACCATTAATATGAATAGGCCAAAGAAGAAAGCAATGCCATGCTGTGAGATATGTACCTGCCAATAAACACAGTTGTACCATCACCAGTGTGATCACTGTCTGAGAATCAAGAACAAGATGTCAGTATGGATTCTCCTTCCATCCGAAGGACCCATGCTGACTGGAGGTGCTGCACCCACGACTAAGGTAACCTGTAAACCTGTCCTGTTCTCCCCACAACACCGCAGAGCACTAAGCCCTTCTGTTGCCACACAGGTACAGCACAACACCTAAATGGATTAGCCCGAGAAGCAGATGGCCCCAATCTCACTTAGAGTGGAGGTACAAGGGCTACATATCTAAAAAGAAAATAATGGAAAAGGAGTTTAGTGACAATGTGGTTTAAGTGCACTTGGCATGCCTTTACTTGGAAAACAATGCCTTATCTTGCTTAATGCTGGAACAGAAGCTTCAATTACATAAACATAAAATAAAATGTCTGTGAAACAGTACTAAAAAGCATTGCACTAGACTCCGGGCTGTGCACCACAAGAAAACCTCTTTTTCTGCCACCAGACTTACATATAAGCCCAGAGTCAATAATATCAGGATCACGGTAAGATACAAGATGCACCTGAACCTGCATTCCTACACCACACTGGGAGCGGGATCCCGCAGCTTGTTTCCCATGGATTTCACCAGACAGCTAATAGAGTAAAGTGCTGCTCCCACTGGCATGGCAGACATGACCCCTTCTACCAGCTAACATAGCTGTTCCTAAAGCTGATAGCAGGCCCTGAAAAAGCTATGCCTTGCTCTTCGACTGACCCATGATTAGGGTTCTCCTTCAGTTGTTGATTCTTCCTAGGTTTGGGAAAAGAGGAGGCCCACCCTTTGAGGCTCACCATTTAAGGGTCTTGAGGAGATTTTACCATGCCATCTTCTTCTCCCTCACTGATGCTGCTCAAAATTCAACCGTCACTGCCCGATTCCCCCATGTCACGCCTGTATGCCCGCAGACCTGGCTAGATTCCAGTACTGAGGTGGGAACGGTATGATGCCACACACCCACAGCAGTGGGAGCAAGCCCGGAGTGTGGTATGGCATTGCTGGGCCTGGTGGAAGAGTTGTTAGTTATACTTGCAACGCTTGGGGATGTCCGTAGGAGTAGTCGTGTCCGTGTGCCAATGTCCAGGAGTCCAGAGGTTAGAATCGTCAGAGTATAAGCCAGGTCCTAGGAAGCCAGAGGTAAGCAAAGTAGTATGCGTAGCAGGGTTCAAGGGATACCAGAGAGCAGAGTAGTCCAGGACAAGCAGGGGTCAAAGCCAGGGAAATCCAAGATAACACAGGAGCAGGAAATAACAGGAACACAGGGAGCACAGCATAGGTCAGGTACACACAGGGAAACAGGAACTATGCAGAGCGAGGAAGAAGTGGACAGACAGGGGTTATAAAGGAGGGCATACCAATAGGAGAGCGGGGAGGAGTAGAGAGAGAAGTGGGAGACGACAGGGATAGGACAGGGAGAGAAGAGAAGGAGACAGAAGGGGCAGTCAGGGGAATGGCCTGGAGGGCTTGGGAGGTGGAGACATGGGGAACAGGATAAGAAGATCATGTGAGCACGTCCTCTGTAAGCTGGGGATGCGCGCGCAAAGGTTGCAACACAGAGAGGGACAGCACGGAGCAAGGGAAGGATGCAGGAGGAGCACGAAGCCCAGAGAAGGGGAACGCACGCGTGACCTGCGACCGCGAGACGGCATGCAGAGGGAGGGAGCAGGTGGATCAGGGAGACCAGCGGAGGAGCGTGTGCGCGTGCCCATCGTGGGCTGAGGGAGCGCATGCACCGGTCGCGGCACCAGGCGTGCGGAACGCCGTGCCGCGGGCACCACGGAGGGAGGAGGCAACGGGACGGATGTCACCATGGGGGAAGGTAATGCGGGCACCGCGGGAGAGAGGGAGCGGGGAGGATCATAGGAGGGACTGAGGGACCGCGTGGGTATGCGAGACCTGCGGGGTACACACTGTAGCAAGGGGAGAGAGGTGGAAGGCAAAGGAGAGTAGTGTGAAGGAGTAGAAGGGGCAACAGGAGATGGGAGAGAGGGACAAGGACGGGAAGGAATCTCCTGAGTCGTCACACCCCAGAAAGGTGAAAAGGGAGCCTAGGGGTCTCGTCCCAATGCTCAAGCTGCATCTTTTTCCTATGTGTCGAGGTTTTCTTGATGATAATTATTAATAACCTAGTAAATATGAAATCTATAAAAAGTAAATAGCAATACATTGGGGTTTTATATAATTTTTTTTTTTCTTAAATAGCACTGTAGATTGTATGCAACACCCTACATATGGATTAACAGGCACAATAAGTACCTACCCTATAGATCTTACAATATACTTTTCAGGAAGATAAAGGGACACACAAGGAGTTGATACCGGAATTTGTACGACTCCCGTGCCCCAAAGTTGATGTCATGTTTTCCGAGTCAGTGTCTTTACATACTGAGCTGCTCCTTCAGCCCAAGTGTAACAGGGGAGTAATCCCTGTTCAAGTAATGTGCCTTTAATCTAGCAGTGTGGTGGTTAACTGCTGGTAGTCAATTAATAAACACCACCTGCCTGATATAGATTGCTTACAAAAGCCTGTCTTGTGAGACAGGAAATGAGTCACCTTAGCTCATACCTGAGCTGAACTTGGGAGAGAGAGCAGAGATTGTCTTTGACTCTCACAACAGTCTTGAGCCCTGCCAGAAGAAACAGCAGAGCTGCTTACAAGACACAGGGAAAACTTCTAAACCTGAATGCTGACACACCCTGAGGGAAGGGAGCTGAACCAGGAACAGAGGAGATTTTCCCTCCAAGGAACAGATAAGACTTTCATTCTTAAGAGACTTTTTATATCTGCGTATTTCATGCTATGTGTTTGGGGCTGGGAGACATGCTTAACTAAGGCAGTTGTGGATTGCATGGTATTTCACTACAACCACTCCCAAGTGAATAGAAGCTGTGTTTCCCCCTTGTTTGGATGGTTTCCTAATGTTAAGGAAAAGGCACAATAAAGCCTCGTTATAATTTCACCTTATAAAGTCTACAATTGTGTACCTCTGTGAATGTCCGTCTACACCAAGTTGTCCAAAGTATAACAAACTTGCCCAAGGTAAAACCAGATCAGACAGTTCCTAATTTAAAATTGTATCATTTGTTACCATTTCAATGTCAATGTTAAGACCTTTAGGGACTAAGGTCTTAATGTTGTTAATCCAAAATGTTTCCCTGCAACGTAACTGTTTGACTCTATCACCCTCACGTTTGTCTAGGTTAACTATTGTACCTCTATACCTCTTGTCTTTAGACCCTTGCTGCTATTGTTATGTTTCTCTGCAAAGTGTCTGATAACCAATGCTATAGAAAACCTTTTTTAATATTTCTTTTGTGTTTGTTAAAACCTAACTTTAAGAGTCCTTTCAGTCATGCAAATACAGTATATTGTTTGTGACAAACACATACTAAAAGATATTCTATATATGCAGTGTTGCAGTTTTTGAATTTTTTTATCTGGCACACTTTTCAAGTGATGTAAGAACTACATTTATTTACATCTGTTTTATCAATAAAAACTTGCACCTTTCTCTTGGAAACCATCCAGGTTGATCCTGAAAGCCAAAGATCTGTGTTAGCTGTGTAGGAGAGACTAACCTTATGGAGTGACATTTGCACGATGAGCGAGGACGGCTCCCCCAGATAAGACAGATGCCCCGGTTTTCCACAGATTACCTGATGCAATTGGAGCATGGAGCGGCGAACACTGGCATCATCGTGGAGAATACAGTTTTTAATCAATGCTTTAAAGATTTTTTTTGCGATACGTTCATCATTTACCCTTACATACAGTATAAATGTTACTTTTACATACTACATCATGAGAGGTCTGTGCTTGTTTCTCTTTTCTCTATAGATATGGATTCTCTGTCATTCAATCTATCATTTTTATCTATCTTTAACTGTGCATTCAATGTCTTGTATATAATGTATACCCTGCTCATTATGTAACGGTATTTGTAAACATGTATTATTTGTCTTAACTCTGTACCCAGGACACACTTGAAAACGAGAGGTAACTCTCAATGTATTACTTCCTGGTAAAATATTTTATAAATAAATAAATAATAAATAAGCATAGCAGCAGACCCTCCTGTGTTCCCCAAAGGAAAATAATTTTATTCCATACTACACTTGGGGCATGTGTTTATTCATTCTATATTTTTTCATATATTTCATATCAATTATTTTCCCCTTTATTACTTAGACTGTTCACAATTTGATTCACTGGAGACGTTTATTATATTCACAGTTAAGCCATAATATTGGAATCCTCAGATGCTCATTCCGGAGAAATTCTGATTCTGTCAATGTAATTGCACGATTTCGTACCCTGTGAGAAATCATTTGAAATGGTGGCTAGAAAGGATTTAACGGGTTTATTCATTAATTTCCCATTTACCCTTTTCTTCTCAAATAAGTGTGAGGATTCGTTCAAATAATCTTACCTCTTCTGAATGACTAGACCTCCTTTTTTGGCCTGTCTGAAAACTATATATCTCCTTTCTACCAAAATGGAAATGTATCACATAATGTACCTAAATCTGCAGAAACACATTCAAATAATGTCACTATATGTTTCACTTGTGAATTTATGGGAAAGTTGACGTCTTCTTAAACACCTTTTTGTCTCCAAGTAACCCAGATCACAAGGGATTAAAGCTGGTAAATCCAAATTGTCATTAGCCAAATCCTCTGTATTTCAAGCTTTTTTCTCAAAAAAACCTTTTACTAGATAGATTCCTAATGAAAATATTAAGAACTATATACAATTCAAATTTGTTGGGACCCGAGATGGGTGTAAAGAACAAAGCACATTTTAAAAGATTTAATTTCACTGGAATCAAGTTAAAAATACTTGCAGGAGTGATCATATTATCAGAGGTGTCTTTCTTAGACCTGCTTGTGCCCCTCTCATTTCTTTCCTTGTGGTATGGAGCTTTTCCTCTCCTGCTTCCTGTTGTCCCATTGGGGCAGCTCTCACCTGTCTAAACTGTTGCCCCTCTCTAAAAAAGAAAATTTATTTCTATTCCTATGTGATGGACTACCTACTCTGGGTCCATTCCTTTGGAACTGCACCCTCTCTCCAAAACTTGTAGACCATTAACTATCCTATTTTAAAATCTTGCTTAATAAATGTATTATTGTGCATGCACATACGGGTTGCATATCAGTCATTCCTCTCCGCTTCATTGAATTTTAGTTTTCCTTTACATTCCTTAGGATTTCATATAGTAAACTTCAAGGAAATGTTATTCCTAGTTCAAGGACATTGTGAAAAAAACGTCTATTATTAGAACATGCAATGGAGTTCTGAGTCATTAGCCATGTAGACCAGTAACCTGATCTACAGTATTACATGAAATTGTGTTTAGACATTTAGGTAGAGTTTCTGCTGGGGTTTTCCTCACATGCTCCATTTGTTCTTTCTACAGTTTTCAGGAGCCAAATATGGCTATATACAGTATGTGAACAGCTTATAAGTATTCTCTCTATAGATAGGAATGATAGTAATTTAGTCTACTAAATGTACAGCTCCACAATATTTTCTCTGTGTTTTAGAAAGAGTTCCTGAAATTAGATTTGATATGCATAAATCCATAAATCCCCACTACATTTTTTTTATATTGTGAACATCCATTTATATATCAGTCTAACAATAACAATCAACCTATAAATCATTGGCATATAAAAAGAACATATTTTTGATAGATATGCATGAATTATACCATATACAACAAATAATAAACATGATATATCGGATACTATAATATAATTTCTTTTTCCATCTCAATTTTAAGATTTATTGTAAAAAATAACTGTTTTCACTTCCGCTGAATTTCTGGAGACTAGTAATCTTTTCTGATGATTATCTCCTTGGTTAATTATACCATCATTATTTTACATAAAACAGAAACAGAATACAAATGTGTGACTTGACAAATGTGTCTCTCTTTAGAGGACAGTGTTATAATAATATAGTGGATATGTAAAAGGGAAGGCTTCTGCTTAAGCTAAACCCTGGGGGTGCACGTGGGGATAGGGCGTATTGCAAGAGAAAAGAAAAAGATCCTCCTTGGATCATGCACTCCACCTGAATGAAGGTAATAACTTTAACTGGAAAGGGGTAGTGTTAGCCACCTCCACTGATACAGAGAATAATTTTATTTACAATATAAGGGAAATAATTAAAATCTAAACTCATAATGCTAACTATGTTGATAGGACCGGTAGGAAAGTAATCTTGCCAGAAATTATTATTTCCCTTATGTCTTATGTTGTAAATAAAATTATTCTCTGTATAGGTGGAGGTGGCTAACACTACCTCTTTCCAGTCAAAGTGATTAAATTCATTCAGGTGGAGTGCATGATCCAAGAGGGATTTTTTTCTTTTCTCTTATAATAATATAGGTCAGATAAAGCTGAAATATTTTTACCGGATGGTGTGGTTTTTTTGGTTTGATTTTGAAGCTGGGAGACTTTGACAAACGATCCATTTTGCATCCATCCACCTAGCAAAATAAATAGAACTAAGAGGGACTAAAAGTGATTGCGCTGAAAAAAAAACCCCAATCTGAATAAACATAAATTGCAGACACTATAAGTTCACAACTTGTGCACAATCTGGATCTGTGCTGCATTGTTGTAGAGTCATACTTCTGAGAAACTGATAAATATTTCTAGTGAGTTTCCAGTGAACCTTTTATGAGTGTGCCAGAAATCTAACAGGGACCAAAGGATTTATGGGAAATCCCTCCTTAGAATTTGTATACTTGAGCCGTCTGAGCGTATTTCTTTCTGTACTGGATATTATTCACATACCAAACCATTCTGTGACTGAGCTTTGCAATTTTTTGCCAGAGTTGTGGTATGCTCACAGTCATAAATTGCTGTCAAAGTCTGACATTTTGAATCCATCATCTTTACACATTTAAAAATACCAAGTTGATTGAAAAATGCAGAGAATTGAAGAACATGAAAGACATGTACATTGAGATAAAAAAGCATTAACTCACAACTTTTTACTTTATTAAATACTGTCTTAAAAGCCAACAAAATATATATTTGACATTTTTACCCTACTTTGACGTGGCTCAAAGCATCAACTTGTTCAGTCAAGAAAACATTAGTGGCATGAAAAACTCCCTATTATCACAAGAAAAAAACATACCATTCTGTTGTGCTTGACAAACTACATAATAATCATTAACCAATCATCCAACCAAAGTGTATATTATCTTATAAAATTTTTAGCTTTATTTTTTCTGGGTTTATTACACTGTGTTTTTGATCATTTTTTTTTGTGTCCACCAATTTATTTTTTAGACAGGCAGTCTCATCAGTCAGTTGTTTGTATTTCTGTTATCTTTTGGATTTAATTAAAGTACCCTTTATATTTTTGCAAATTATTGTCTGAGTGCTACTTTACAGGTTTCTTTTTCTTCTGTGTTTATATATATATATATATATATATATATATATATATATATATATATAATATATATATATATATATATATATATATATATATATACATAAAATAATTAATTACAGCTTTTGGAGAATATTAACCTTAAAGGTAGAAACCTAAGCACTAATAGAAGACAGCGAACGTCGTATATTTTTCACCCATTGCTCATAAAAAAACATTAGGTACGGTTTCTAGTAACGACCCAAAAATTAAATAAAAACAAGCCCTACAAATACATAACAATTAACTAAAAACAAGCAACAGAAATACAAAACATAATTAATTAAAATCAACCATTTGTCAAAAAATGCATTGACTATCTCTGTATTTATCTATAGCCACAGATAAATACATTGACAGCCAATGGGCAACTAAAAAAATTAAAATTAAAAAATACAATATAAAAACCTGAAAACCAAAAATAAAATACATTCAATGTTTTGAATGTAACTGCATTACAACAAAAGCGGCCTCCCTAGCCATAGGTGGGGGGGCTTCATGACCGGGGGGGTCTGGCCTTCCTCTCGCTGGCCCGCCCCCACACCTCCCTCCCCGGCCCAGGGGAGGAGTTCCCGGAAAGCCTTCTTAAGGCCAGGCTGGCGGGCAGCACGTCCTCTTTTGCTGCCCGCCAGACGATTTGGACGTCCCTCTCCTCCCTGCAGGTTAAATTAAGGTAAGGCCCCGAAAGGGGGGTCAATCCCGGGCACTCCCCCCTCCTGTATAGCCGCGATTTTTGAATCGGCGGTGAGGGGGGAGGCGGGATGCAGGGAGGAGAGGGACCCCGTAGTGTAGCTGTCCGTCCCCATCCTCCATCTGCGGCGCGCAGCATGGAGCTGGGGGGGCTGGACTTCCCCGGTCGGGAAGTAGGCGCTGGGTTGGCGGGCGGCGAGAGCATGGCTGGCCCAATGCTTGCCCATCCCATACTTGCCCGTTTTGGGCTGGTTGAGGGGGCTGGGGGAAAGCTGGGGCCACGGTTGGAATTGCCTGGGCACGCGATCACCAAGGGGCCTCCAGTGGGAATCGGGGGGGGAGCTGTGACGGGGACAGCTGGTCACTCATGCCCCCGTTCCCAGGAGAGGTTGCGCAGGTTTCCTTCCCCAACCATCCCGCATAAGGAGCAGGGAGGGGGGGGAGAGCCTCAGTGCTGCGGCCTGGTCTGGCGGCTGCTCGCGGTCCGCTCAGGAGGGCAGAGGCGTGGCCTCATGCCTTCCCATGTGTACACGCAGCTGGCGGGCAGGTTTCCCCGCTTTGCCGGCAGTGGCCGCGCAGTAGGCGGTGTTCAGACCCCTTCCCCCAGCCCTCACAGATACCTCGGGGCTGTCGGCACGGATGGTCTGGCGGTCGCTCGGGGGGCTGAGGCACGGCCCGAAGGGCACAGCCGCGGCCTCAGTCAGGTCCCCTCCTGGTCCCCGCGGCGTTTCCCGCAGCAAAGGGGCATGCGGCGCTTGCTCTCCTCCACGTGCTCTCACGGTGGAGTGAAGGTGCATAGCGGTGGCCGGGGAGGGGGGGGGGTGGTTGGAGCGGCTGACCCCGCGGCCTCCCCCCCCACACCTGTGGATAAACCTTAAATGAATAAATAAATTATATGTGTTACGTGGTATGGGTATGTGTGTGGTATGGTTATATATATATATGTGTGTATGTATGTATATATATATATACATATGTGTGTGTGGGTATATATGTGGATATACGCATAGGTACTTATGGGTGTTATGTGCAGGTATGTGGGTTTGCATGTAGCTAGGTAAATATGTATGTATATGGGTATGAATAAATAGGTATATGCGTAGGTGGTTATATATATATGTATTTGCAGTTTGTTAGGACGCGCAGACAGACATAGGTGTTGGTGCGGTTACGCATGGATATATGTATGTATATATGTATGGGTATATAGGCATGTATACGTAGGTGGATATATGTATATGCTAGGGCAGCCGCCCTTAGTGGTTGCGGCCCTGGCCCGGTAAGTGCGAGGGTGGAGGGCGACCAAGGTTGGCGCTTCGGTCTGCTCCCGCAGTTCAAGTTTAGGTGCGGGGGGCATACGCTGATGCGCTCGGGGCATGGGCAAGTGGGTGCCTGACTCTGCTCCAGGCGGCAGTTGCCCGCCCGCGCGGGGGGACGGGGCAGATAGGCGGGCAAAAGCTTCCCATATGGGGGAGCGAACTCTGGTTGGCGGGGGAGCCTGCCCCCGCGGCATGTTGCAGGGTGCCTCCCCCCCTCTTATGGTCTCATACTCAGAATATGCTGCATTGGGAGTTATATGGTGTCAATAGAGCTCTTTATCTTGGGACATTATAAGCTATATAAATATACTACTAGTAAATATTAGGTAATTACTTGTGAATGGGAACCACAATGTTAAGCAGTTATGCATGGTTACTTTTATCTGGATTTCCCAATTACTTCATGTGGATGGGCGCATGTGGATGCGTGCGTGCGGAGGCGCATGTGTGGGTGGATAGGTGCGTGGGCACGGGTAGATGGACATATGGGTAGGCACATGGGGATGAATGTATATAGTCACAGTTAGGTATATACGTGTGTAGGACATACTTGAAAACGAGAGGTAACTCTCAAGGTATTACTTCCTGGTAAGATATTTTATAATTAAATAAATGCACGTGGATGTGTAAGCTGGTGTAGAGGCACACATAGATGGGTACGGGGGGCACGCGTAGACGTGTGTATGGGCACACGGGTGCATGTATGGGCACGCGTGGACGTGTTCATGTGGACGTGTATGGGCACAAGTGGACGTGTATGGGCACAAGGGGACGTGTATGGGCACACGTGGACGTGGATGGGCACACGTGGATGTGTGCGGGTGTGTATGGGCACACGTGGGGGTGTGGGTGTGTATGGGCGCGTGTGGATGTGTGCGAGGGCGTATGGGCACACGGAGCGGGGTTCATATGGGCGCACGCGGTTATGGGCTCGTAGATGCGCGCGTGGGTGTATGGGCGCGCTTGTGTATAGGGGCACACGTAGATGTGCACGTGTGTATATGGGCACACGGAGATGCGCGCGCGTGTGTATATGGGCACACGGAGATGTGCACGCGGGTGTATGCGCGCGTGTGTGTGCGCGCGTGTGTGTATAGGGGCACACGGAGATGTGCGCGTGTGTATATGGGCACACGGAGATGCGCGCGTGTGTGTATATGGGCACGCGGAGATGCGCACGCGGGTGTATATGGGCACTCGGGGATGCGCGTGCGTATAAGGTCACACGGAGAGGCGCGCACGGGTGTAAGGTCACATGGAGATGCGCGCGCGGGTGTAAGGTCACATGGAGATGCGCGTGTGTGTATAAGGCCACACGGAGATGCGCGCGTGTGTATAAGGTCACACTGAGATGCGCGCGTGTGTATAAGGTCACACGGAGAGGCGCGTGTATAAGGTCACACGGAGATGCGCGCGTGTGTACATGGGCACACGGAGATGCGCGCGTGTGTACATGGGCACACGAAGATGCGCGCGTGTGTACATGGGCACACAGAGATGCGCGCGTGTGTACATGGGCACACGGAGATGCGCGCGCGTGTACATGGGCACACGGAGAGGCGCGCGAGTGTACATGGGCACACGGCGATGAGCGCGCACGTATGGGCGCACGGAGAGTCGCGCGTGTGCATGGGCACACTGAGTGGCGCGCGTATGGGTACGCTTGGGGGCGCGCGTATGGACATACGTAGAGGCGTGTTACTGTGGTTATAATAACGAATAAGGGAGCTGCATGCATGACGCTGTAGGGGCAAAGGGGGACAGGTACGATTATAGTCGTGCCACGTGTTGGTAGCGAACTGGTTTGAATGCAGGGTAGAGGAACGTTTATTGTTTTGAGCAAAGCTTGTCTACCTCTGTCCAGCCAGGTGGCATACTCTTTAAAATTTGTTTAGCAGCAATTTGCACAGCATTTCCCGGTGTGCCCACTAATGGCCGGCGTTGTTGGTCTATGAGCTAGGCTGTTGGTCTGGATTCAATAAACTTGAGCCAGTCAGGTTTTAGATATGAGTAAATGTTACGGTGGTTATAATAACGAATAAGGGAGCTGCATGGCGCGGTAGGGGCAAGGGGGACAGGTACGATTATAGTCGTGCCACGTGTTGGTGGCGAACTGGTTTGAATGCAGGGTAGAGGAGCCTTTATTGTTTTGAGTGATCTTGTCTACCTCTGTCCAGCCAGGTGGCATACTCTTTAAAATTTGTTTAGCTGCAATTTGCACTGCATTTCCTCGAATAGTTCTTCAGGAGTTCGGTTAAGGTGACCGTTTTGACATTCAAGCCGTCTAATAGTGGATGGGGGTTTTGATGGTAGATTCTGCTATTGCATTGAGGTTCTGGTTAAGCGGCTTCAGTTGACTGAGGTTAATTGGTGGAAGCCATACCAATGAGGACTGGCAAACCTACCTTATTCGCCTCGTCAGGCAATTATGTTCCTAAGGGGGAACTGGGCAGCCTGCGTTGGTGCACCTACGTTATAGTCCCTTGGCCAGGTATGGTGGTGGGGGTGGCCGGTTTAAGTGTGCGCTTGAATGTTCTTGCTAGCGAAGGCCCGAGCAGAACTGCAAAGGTGTGATCTCCGAGCACGGAGCAGGACGGCGATCGGATGCTGGTTGCATGACTTATTTCAGCGGTGATCTTTGTTTCCCCCCTTGGATTTATGGCGGCTCTGGTGGTTGGCATAGTTGCCCTAGCCTAGCGCGCCATTTAAATAGTATCAGCAAGCACACGTCACAGAGTAGTTGGATAGTTAAGGGCCTAGGCACGCGCAGTTCAGTGGGTGTCTTCCACAGCAGGGCATCGATAGCCGAGCAGTTTAGCCGTCAATCCGAGGCGGCTGTGTACATGGTGTCAAGCAGGCCAGCGGAGGGTGGCAGACAAGGCCGTTGGGGCTTCCCCACAGGTCACGCGCTAGGCAGGAGTCAGGTGCCAGGGTCGCTCCCTGTGGGAAGGGGGCGTCGCATGGTAGGGTGCGGGAGTTGGGAGCCGCACGCAGGGCGGCAGCCTTCGTACACAGGCTACAAGGCAGGGCGTCACGGTGGGTAGGTCAGGCCCTAGAGTGGAAGGGGAGGCCTACGGCCACTGTGACGCAGGTTAAGGACCAGGCGGGGTCAGGAGCCATGCACAGGGCGGCAGCCTTTGGCCACAGACCGCAGGACGTCACGGTGGGTATGTCGCCCCAGCAGTGATGGGGAGGCCTAAGGCCACTGTGAGGCAGGACAAGGCGGTTCGGCGCTGAGGTTGGGCGGCGAATGGAGGGCCTCAGGCCACCGTGACGCGAGACAGGGTGTCACGGCACGCCAACGGCCACCCGCTGCCGACGCGGGCGGTGTAGCTTTAAGGAGATCGCCTGCAGAATCGGCAGGATTGAGACGACCAGGACGGCCACCCGCAACCGCGGGCGGCGCCAATGCTTTAATCAATGGACGTAGCAGCCGCTGAAAGCGGGTGCATTCTGGCCGGCGGGCAAGGAAGCCGGCGTAGTGCGACCATGAGGCTGCCCCAGAACACCAAGGACCGGTAAGGAACCTGCAGCGGTAAATTGGGGGCGGTTGCACAACGGGATGAGCGCGTTTAGGAACTTGGTTGGCGGCAGAAATCACAAGTGGCGCAGCAGGGGTAAGGCGAGACCAGGGCCTGCGCGGGCACTATACTAGCGGCACATAGCACAGCAGGGAAGGCAATTTTCACGACAGCATTGATAGGCATGCTACATGCTTTGCACCAGATACAGTTCCGGCAGCCTCCAGCCTGATCCTGGTGTCTCCTAATCCAACTTTAACCACGGCCGGGGTCACTGGCGCCGTAAATCCCATCCCAGTGCCATCAGCCTGACCCCGGTGTCTTTCAATTCTTCAGCCACGGCCGGGGTCATGGGCACTGTAGCTGCCCCACCTGGCAGCATCACGCGCTGCACAGGCGGTGGAGCAGCCCCTGCCGGCGGTTGATGGGGACCAAGGACCGGTAAGGGACCTGCAGCGGTAAATTGGGGGCGGTTGCACAACGGGATGAGCGCGGTTAGGAACTTGGTTGGCGGCAGAAATCCCAGGTGGCGCAACTGGGGTAAGGCGAGATCAGGGCCTGCGCGGGCACTATACTTGCGGCACATAGCGCAGCAGGGAATGCAATTTTCACGACAGCATTGATAGGCATGCTACAAGCTTTGCACCAGATACCGTTCCGGCAGCCTCCAGCCTGATCCCGGTGTCTCCTAATCCAACTTGAACCACGGCCGGGGTCACTGGCGCCGTAAATCCCATCCCAGTGCCATCAGCCTGACCCCGGCGTCTTTCAATTCTTCAGCCACGGCCGGGGTCATGGGCACTGTAGCTGCCCCACCTGGCAGCATCACGCGCTGCACAGGCGGTGGAGCAGCCCCTGCCGGCGGTTGATGGGGACCAAGGACCGGTAAGGGACCTGCAGCGGTAAATTGGGGGCGGTTGCACAATGGGAAAAGCGCGGTTAGGAACTTGGTTGGCGGCAGAAATCCCAGGTGGCGCAACTGGGGTAAGGCGAGACCAGGGCCTGCGCGGGCACTATACTAGCGGCACATAGCGCAGCAGGGAAGGCAATTTTCACGACAGCATTGATAGGCATGCTACAAGCTTTGCACCAGATACCGTTCCGGCAGCCTCCAGCCTGATCCCGGTGTCTCCTAATCCAACTTGAACCACGGCCGGGGTCACTGGCGCCGTAAATCCCATCCCAGTGCCATCAGCCTGACCCCGGTGTCTTTCAATTCTTCAGCCACGGCCGGGGTCATGGGCACTGTAGCTGCCCCACCTGGCAGCATCACGCGCTGCACAGGCGGTGGGGAAGCCCCTACCGGCGGTTGATGGGGACACGCCGTGGAAGGTATGGCATTCGGCGTATCTGGTAATGGTAAGAGGTCGCAGGTAGGGCGACATCAGGGCTATATGGCAAGGCGTCACGGTTGGCAGGGTTCGACACGAAGCGAGCAAGGGAAGAGACGTGGTCCAGTCCACCGCCAGGGTCGCTTCCCCGGGGGTCACAGAGGGCGGGTATGAAGCCGGCAGCAGTAGGAAAGGGCTAGCTGTGAGACAGGATAAGCGTGTTTGCAGGTTGTTTAGCTTCGCAGGGGGATTGGGCAGCTCGCAGGGGGAGAAATCCCAGACAGCGCAGGGCAGTGGCGGCCTGCAGCTCCGGGTGATGATTAGCGCAGCGGAGAAAGAGATTCTCAGTGCATCTTTAGGAAGCATGAAAAGTTGAGTAACTGATGCTCCGGGCGCGATTGGTATCCCCAGGTGGATCGGTAAGGACAAACCAGGGCTGGTAGATGAGCAGGGGTCCCGCTGTTAGTCATGCCAGGCGGGATAGACTTATTTAAGTTTGCGGGAGGGCTTGGAGAGGGTTCTGGCAGGGTTGGCGGTACGGGCCTAGTTTAAGGGGGGTTAAATAGGCCCGTCGGTGGCGGCTCTTGGGGGGTAGGTGCTTGTTCTTGCCAGACTGGGAGCTGGGCCGTTTGAGCCCGGGGGGAGTACGAGCGGGCAAGGTCAGTTATCCATGACCTCGAGAGCCCGCTCGCGTAGGGGACACGAGGTCAGCGGTTCAAGGGCCGGCTGACCGTCCCCTCCCCCTCCTGTCAAAGGAGCACTCTGGCAGGGAGTGCATTTACCCCATTAGGTTTTTTGTATAAATAAATAGCCGCGGCCATTTTACCTCCAGTTCCCGTTTCCTGTCTTTATTTGTACGTTACATGTGGGTACAAGGCGGGGGGGAGGGGGGAACCGCCTGGATCCTCCCTGGTCAAGCGGCCTCCCTAGCCATAGGCGGGGGGGCTTCATGACCGGGGGGGTCTGGCCTTCCCCTCGCTGGCCCGCCCCCACACCTCCCTCCCCGGCCCAGGGGAGGAGTTCCCGGAAAGCCTTCTTAAGGCCAGGCTGGCGGGCAGCACGTCCTCTTTTGCTGCCCGCCAGACGATTCCCGCCCACCCATCCCCTTAGGTAGTGATTGCAATCATGTAATGAACGGCAGCAGAGGGCTGAACAGGGCCAGGGTATTCCCAGGAATGTGGACTTAGGCATTGTATAACGTGTTAATGTTTCTTTGTTCTGTTACAGCATGAACTGCTGATACTGTGCTGAGTGAAAGGACGAGGTTCCGAGCAGGAGGGGTCATTGTCCAGTTTTGCCTTTGTCGTGGCGGCTCTTGGGGGGTAGGTGCTTGTTCTTGCCAGACTGGGAGCTGGGCCGTTTGAGCCCGGGGGGAGTACGAGCGGGCAAGGTCAGTTATCCATGACCTCGAGAGCCCGCTCGCGTAGGGGACACGAGGTCAGCGGTTCAAGGGCCGGCTGACCGTCCCCTCCCCCTCCTGTCAAAGGAGCACTCTGGCAGGGAGTGCATTTACCCCATTAGGTTTTTTGTATAAATAAATAGCCGCGGCCATTTTACCTCCAGTTCCCGTTTCCTGTCTTTATTTGTACGTTACATGTGGGTACAAGGCGGGGGGGAGGGGGGAACCGCCTGGATCTTCCCTGGTCATGAAGTTTATATGTTATTTTGTCCTTGCGGGCACAAAGGAATTGGGAGAACTATTCATTCTCTCAATATTAGCTATCTAAGTAGGAATGTTAAAACACTATTTTCAACATGGTTTACAAATAGTGTTTTTTTTTCTCCATCCAATCAATATTATTAGTTTGGCATTGTTTTTTACCTTTGACATTTTGTCAATCATATTGCACCTTCATCTAGTAAAATGTAATTTTTGTAAATTGGCATTGTAGATGTTTATTATGTTAATTTTACTATATATTTTTTTGTTTTCTTATCATAGTCCCTCCTCCCTCCTCTCTTTTTTTAAAAATTATATGTGGTTGTGATTTACTATATGTTATGATTTTTATTTATAGCCTCCTAACACTGGCCACCTGTATTTTTCATCGTATTCAACTGAGATTGTTTACTATTTATAGCTGTTATTGGTTGGAAAAAGACTATTTAAGGACACCCAGTATCTCCACTGTTACACCCCTTATGAATTAACATGACCTGTGATGAAACGCTTTGGGACAGCCTCCTACATGTGTGTTGCGTCATTATCCTGCATCGTATGTTACAGACTTTTGTTGTTCCCTCTTTGCTGTTCATCTAAACTGGGACTGCTACAGCCACATACCTGCTGCTACAGGGATGTGAGTAGCAGAAACTGCTTTTACGGATGCTAGTGGACCCTCCCTCACTCCGGTTTCCATGAGATTGATTCTCACAGTGTGAATTTACCTGCTACTAATTCCCTCTTTATTCAGAAAATGATGGTA
The DNA here is from genome assembly GCF_040206685.1 of Ascaphus truei. Classification (NCBI taxonomy): domain Eukaryota; kingdom Metazoa; phylum Chordata; class Amphibia; order Anura; family Ascaphidae; genus Ascaphus; species Ascaphus truei. The sequence goes on along the minus strand of NC_134487.1, from coordinate 109,817,952 downwards.
TCCCTCTGCTGCTCCCACTCTCCTGTGATCAGTGGGGTCAAACCAGAACACATACACAAAAAGGATGCGCAAAAAAAGAAAAACCATCAGTCAAAATTTAAAAACGTTATAACTTGACTCAATATTACATAAAAATCACACAAATATATTGCATTATATAATAAAAAGATCCTAATGATCTAGGACCCACACAGTTGGTATGGCAACATCTCCTTCTGAACTTGTTGAAGAGAATAAAGAAGACAAGGATGTAGATAAGAAGAAAAGAAAGAAGATCCATCCCCAGGAATTTCTCTTAAAGCAACTTAGGATCGTGGACTTCTACACATCATTTTGTTCTCCAAGATGACAATCATTGCTTTGTGGGTAAAGAGTTGTTTGTGCTAGAGATGTGTGAGGAAGATGAAAACATTCATCCCGACAGGGGTGTATTGTATTTGATTTAATTGTGTTTATTATTTTTAGGATGCCCATTGGTTGGCAATGTGTTTATCTATGAACCTTAAAGGGTATAGATAACCACCTTGACAATCAATGCATTTATTTGGCTAATGTTTGTTTTTATTTAATTGTAATTTTTTTTTTCTTTAAATGCTTTTTTTATATTGCCCAATGGTTGCCAATGTTTTTATCTCTGTCCCCATTGACAATCAATCGCATTGACAATCAATGGGTTTATTGCCTACTTTGTTTTGTAATGTTTTGAACTGTAATGTCAATTGTATTTTAGTGCGTATATATTTATACAGTATTTCAACACAAATGGCCAGAAGCTCTATGAACCATATTTGACTACTGGTGCTTTAGCCCATTTATATGTGTGGTGATGAGGGTAGAGGGGGTCAGGGATGAGGGTAGTTGCCCTGGGGAGGGTGGTTAGGCACCCTGGTGCTAGAACGGGTAGTGTTACCCTTTAAGTACCATATCAGTTAATAACCAGTAAGGTGATTAAGGGATTACAGGCGAGTAGGTAATTTGTTTGAAACTTTTTTTTTACTGTTGCTGCCCATGGAGGAGGAAGATGAGGATGGCCTTCATTCTGAGAGGGGTAAGAACAACTTTTATTTACTATATGCTGACTGGCTAATGTTTTATTTTTATTGGGAAAAAGTGCTATTATCCAAATCTGGATAATATGGCTGTCAGGGGGACCAGAACGTTTAACATCGAAACCACCGGGATCACTATCACCAAACAAGACAGAGAAGTTTAATAAACAAAAGTTTATTCTGGCAAGTCAGCAAATATACAAAATGCACAGTCACAATGAAACACTCACAAACTGAGGGCCTGTGGGCCCAGAGACTAGCCTCAACTAGGTTTAGGGGCCTGCTTCAGTAGACTTGCCCTGAACATCTTCTTCCCTGGCTTCTCAGTGCTATTTAAGCAATAGCAGTTTCGAAACTCCCACCAGCCATGTCTCCGATCGACTCCAAAGTTTTTCTCTGATCGGCCGCGCTCCATACATAACCCTCAGCTGTTATACATTTCATGAGCAGGAGCAACCAGCCAATCAAAACACGGATCATGAGGTGGCCAGTTTAGGCACTCTGGACAACCCTGGAGACAGGAGCTGCTGGCCACTGGAAATCACGCCTACGGGACTAAGACCATGCAACAGTTTCCTTAGACAGCCCAATACCTCCCACTGGGTAGGTGCCACAACATCTCAGAGGATCAAAGGCTCTGCCCCACTGAGAGCCCATCCCTAAACCTGATAATCAGCTGTAAAAGCTATAAAAATGTTACAACAAAGATTCAGTTATGAAATGAGTTTATTCAGAGTGCACACAGTGGAGACAGCTTCAAAACAAAAAGCTCTTCCCCAGATAACACGGTATGCCATATATTTATACCCTAAAACCTAAAGCTCCACCCCTTTATGGGGGCTTGCACGTCACTAAATATTACCTCATTTTGTAATACATACTGCTGCGGCAGCTTTTATTCTAACAAATCGTCGGTTTTTCCCTGGCTTTTTCCTGGAATGCGACGCTCTTCACCTGGCGCATGCCGCGTTCATTTTGCGTTCTCAGCCACGGGTCATGCGCAGCTGACGTGCAGTTGATGCGTTTATTGAGAATGGTTCGGATTTAATAGGTAGCAATTCTTCGCGTGTCCGCCAGATGGCAGATATTCATGAATTGTAATGCGCATGCGCTTCAGTAATGTGTCGACTTGCAGGTGTTTTGTTTAAAAAAGATACCACAGTGTGCTATTGTAACTTGGCCTTGAGATTGAAGGAAGAGGTTGCAAAAATGTATCAATTTATGCTTTTCATATTAAAGAAAGACAAAGACCAGTTTCGGTTACAGTATTCTCCAGAGACCCGCCCGCCATGAGTGTTCAAGTACAGCCCTCTTTCCAAAAACCCGACAGAAGTTACGCGTATTTGATATGGGCCGCGATTAATGCAACAGAAGATAAGATGGCAACAGTTGTTCAAATTTATCAGTATTTTATCAAAAACTATGACTTTTACAAATTTTCGCCAACTCCTCATACGTGGAAGCGTGCAATAAGGAAAAGGTTATGTAGCGATCCCTGTTTTTATCGTATTGAGCCACAGTTTGTTGGAGGGTATTGGTGTGTATAACCGGCTTTTTCCTGTATCTATGATCACGATGACGGCAAAAGGCGAAGGGTCGTGTTAAAACCAACTAAGAAACGACAGTCGCTGCCAAGCAATGCACCAGCACCAGCTTCCAATGACGGTCCCGCCGTCAGTGACAACCCTGAGCCTGAGCCGGATTTCACGTGCAATTTCGATCAAGCTTGCATGTACCTAAGCAATTTCCAGCCTCATCATCTGACTACAGGTGGACTAGTCCCGCTGCAAACTATTGACGTGGATGAACAAGAACGCTGGACTAGCAGTGGACCGGTGCCGGCGCCGGCGCCAGCGCCAGCTGAATGGGAAATACTATGGTGAGTATTGTTGCCGTATTATTTTCTGTGGTTTTTTTATTTTGACAATATAGTATCAATATCGGTGCGATTCAAAAGTCAAGCGATTCTCCTGTAAGCAATATCATTGGCTGAGCGGCTTCTACAGTACTGCAGATACTGAACAATTGGTGGAAAACTAGGCGCATGCGCATTGGAGCCTTCTTGAAATGCATATGCGTGTCATCGCATTGACGGTAGGCGCATGCGCATGTGAAGAGGAGACGCCCCCCGAGAAAATTTTTGGTGGGACTGGCTGGGAACTTCTTTAGGGGGCTGACCATTACAGTAAAACTTTTCTTTTTGTTTTTCCTCAGAAAAGAAACGGCTAATGGAGGGATTTCAATGGATAATATCGCTTTGTGTAACAATGCCTGCACATTGCTGAATCGGATTTAAAAACCCACGTACCGGAGTCTACAGTTTAGTTGCGTTGTTATTGATTAGGATAGAATACTGTACCTGAAACAGTATGCTGATGTTTTCCGGCCGTACAGTATACTGTAAAATACTTTTTTATATACAGTACAGTAAACTGTGTAATAAACCCGAATAAATAAAAACTATGCATTTATTCTACATGTATCACATACATTATGTGTCTTCTACAGTATACAGTGCCAGTACATACAGTACAGTTTGTGTCTTCTATTTTTTTTTAATACACTTATACTGAGCATGCCTACAGTATACAGTGCAGTATGCCTCGACATTCTAGAAAGACTGTATTTTATTACAGTAGCAAAGGAGCAAATGGAAACAATGTAAGACAAATCAACATGTTCTTTTATTGGTGGAGTAAGTACAAAAACATTTATTCACAAATACTGTACAATGTAGAAACATTTTAAGTGCACAGCAATTCAAAACATCAACAGGTGTATGGTTTACTGCTACATGTGTGAAAACACTTATTCTTTATTCATAAAATAAGCAAAACGCAACATCTCCTTTATTAAAGAATGACAAGTAAAAACATACTGTATACTGTCAGTGGGATGGTGTGCAAAACAGTCTGCACCAGTACAGTCCTCGAGGGCAGCAAACAGGGCAGGTTTTCACGACAACCTTAAAACATTTCTGTATAAATACAAGTAAAAAAACACACAACAACATCTCCTTTATTTAAGTACAGCAGATCAAAACATGTAGAGTACAATACAGTTCAGCACAACAGTATGGTCTTACCTGTGATTACAAAAAAAAATGTATTCATAAAATGCAGTGTACAACCGAAACATCTCCTTTAATAAAGAAACATATAAAGTACAGTGGGATAGAGCGCAAAACTGTCAGTCAGACCTGCACCACTACAGTCCTCGAGGGCAGAAAACAGAACAGGTTTTCAGGACAACCTTGAAAACCGTGCCTGTTTGCGGCCTTCAGGGACTGGAATTTTGCATGTCCTGTGTGGACAGCAAGTTAAAACATTTCTGTATAAATACAAGTAAAAAAACACACAACAACATCTCCTTTATTTAAGTACAGCAGGTCAAATCATGTACAGTACAATACAGTTCAGCACAACAGTATGGTCTTACAGAAAGTCCTCCGCATTGTCCGTCCATGGCCGATTCCTTGCATGGCGCAAAACGCAAATAATGCAGTCTCGAACGCCTTTCATTACAGGATCTGTAATTGGATAAAAGCGCCGCATTTCATCCCGAATGTTTCTTCTTAAATTGGCAGGAAGCGCCTTTTTTACGCGATTTCCATCATAGTTCACTTTGAAGGCCCAGTCGCAGTACAACGAATAGGGAACATGGTGCTTAAAAAGTAACAAGGCATACTTGTGGGGTGCACCAGCACTCTTCACCCTTAACTTCTCCCTGAGCGTCAGTGGCAGATCGCACAGGGTGATGTCGGGCACCGTATCGATGCGAGCGAATATAGGTCTTCTGGGAGCGGGTGTGCTTGAGGCGATGGGCGAGGGTAGGTTGTCTGGGAGGAAGCTTTCCTCCAGTCTTGGTTGCCGTCTTGTCTCCTGGCGTGGTCTTGACGGGGTTGTCATGTCCTCCTCAACGGCATACATGTACACTGCATCTTCTGGTGGAGGGGGTGCGCTTGGTGATGGAAGGGGTCGAAGGTCCCATTCATCACATCCATGTCACCCCCCTGCTCCAGCGTCGGTGAAACAGGGGCATTAACACCGAGCAAATAATGAATGCCCACTATGTCAGCCTCTATCTTCTCCATCCGTCGATCCATCCGTTGATCCATATGTATCAACCGTAGCTCCACATTTAGCATTGTCTCCAGAAGCAGATCTATCTTTGCTAGCACAATAGAATTCCCGGGGAGATCCACAGTTATCCCATTCAGCATCCGGTCTAACGAGCTGCTTCTTGTGCATGGCGTGTGGACATCTGGGGAGATGGGTGCAATGGAGGATGACATGGGGGTTCCATGAAGAGAAGCGGCAGCGACATCGAAGAAGAGTGGAGGAGGTGACCTGTGGATATCCGGTAGAGGAAAAGCGGCAGCGTCGTCGAAGAGGGATGGAGAAAGTGACCTTTGGATTTCTGGGCGAGAAGCAGAGTCGTCTAAGAGCAAAGGAGAAAGTGACCTGTGGATTTCAGAGGCAGCGTCGCCGGATAGAACTGGAGAAGATGGCCTGTGGGTTTCCGTGAGGGCGGCAGCAGTGTCAAGGACGAGGGGTGGAGAAGACGGGCTGAAGATTTCCAGGACAGCGGCGGCAGAGTCGTCGAAAGGTATGTGAGAAAGTGGTCTGCGTGTTCGATGGGTTGGCTGCCAATTGTTTTGCGTCGAGAGTACATCACCGTATATCTTCTTGACATAATAAGGCTGACGTCTATGAAAACCCTTAGCCTTTGGGGTCAGCAGAAGGTTTTCTTTATTGGCCTTAGCCTGTCGCTTTTGCCTTGGCGTGGAAACGGCAACCGCCTTTCGCTTTTTCTGCTTGAAAGGCACGGCAGAGGCGAGTGGGTTCCTGCATCCGTAGAATCGGGGTTGATCCATGGAAGCAGGTGGCACAATGCAGTATCTGGACAAGGGCAAGTTCAGATACAGATTATCGTGTGGGGGGTTATGCAAAGTGTGTAACCTTTTATGCATGGCGACCAGGTACAGGTGTTGAAAGTAGGCGTACTCTAATGTGAGTCATTAACGTATAAATACACCATCCATTTTGTGGATTCACTGCACATTGAATACACATCGACTAAACGTCGAATATACATTCTTGTGTTTGTATTTCTTTCTACTCTCAGCAATAGAAAGTGAATCCCTGCGCTTCTCCCATAGGGATAGCAATCAATGGAGAATATATATATATATATGTATGGTGTAAATACCTATAAGAAAAAGGAGACTTTTGGTATACATCCTTTGATCAAATAATGCCAAGCCTGCTTTTCTTATAGGTATTTACACCATACATATATATATATATTCCCCATTGATTGCTATCCCTATGGGAGAAGCGCAGGGATTCACTTTCTGTTTTGCACATTTGTATGGCCATTTCCTTCACTAGCTGCATGCTCTTTACATGGAGAAGCGCAGTGATTATATTTGTTTTACATTATTTGTTGGGCCGATTTTAATCCTTTGCAGCACGCTCCTAGAGGGCAACACTACTATGGTGTAATTGAATATATTTAGCCAATCACCTGCAACTGCTTATTGAGCAGTTTGTGGCAGGCCAGCCCCTCCTCTTCTAGGTATATAATCTCCTAGCAAGGCCCCCTTATCCACTTCACTTACATGTGAGTATCTGTACTGGTATATACCAGTTTTTAATTGCACTAGGTTATACAAGCATATGCTTTGATATTTTAACCCCTTCTGGGCTTATTTCACATAACACTAGTATGCATTTAGCGTAGGGACCTGCTAAAGAGACTTACCTTGACGTGGTTAGCAGGCTTGGCATTATTTGATCAAAGGATGTATACCAAAAGTCTCCTTTTTTCTTATAGGTATTTACACCATACATATATATATATTCCCCATTGATTGCTATCCCTATGGGAGAAGCGCAGGGATTCACTTTCTGTTTTGCACATTTGTATGGCCATTTCCTTCACTAGCTGCATGCTCTTTACATGAAGAAGCGCAGTGATTATATTTGTTTTACTCTCAGCAATGCCTGTTAAAAAGATTTCCAAGGAGCTCAGCATGCGAATTAGGGACATGTACACGAGCGGACACCGAATTGCTGCTATCCAACGCTGGTTAGCTACTTCTGGCATCGTTGTGCCAGCAACCACCGTGAGCTATCCTGCACACGGAAAAAACAAGACCACAAAAGGGCACCAAGGGTAACTAATGCGTAAGTATATTCATAGAACTTTAAAAAAAATTAATTTTAATTTAAATCTAATATTTTTGTTATTTCTGTTGATTTATATTACAACAGTATATATTTTGTATATTTATATTTATATCAGTACAGTATATATATTTTGTATATTTATATTTATATCAGTACAGTATATATATTTTGTATTTTTATATTTATATTACAACAGTATATATATTTTGTATATTTATATTTATATCAGTACAGTATATATATTTTGTATATTTATATTTATATTACAACAGTATATATATTTTGTATATTTATATTAATACAGTATATATATTTTGTATATTTATATTTATATATACATTTTATATTGCTGCATATTAATAATCAATATATTTTCTTTACATTGTAGGGAGACAACTCTTCTGGTGGACAAAATAAGTGAGGAGAATGATGAGAAGAGTGCATTAAGAGTCAAAAACACTTTGCAGGAAAAGCACAATCTGACTGTATCCGATAGCAGCATAAAGATGATGAGACGTAGCATTGGATGGAAATATGGACGTGTGAGGTTAGTATTGGACAATACAGGAGGTAAAAGTGTTGTTTAGGAATCTGTACTGTACCGCTAAAATTATTTATTCCTTGTCATTACAGAGCGTACCCCATGATACGGGACGCAAACAATATCAAAAGAGTGGTCCAGGCCCAGGCATGGATCGACAGTGGGGAAACTTTCCAGGATTGCATCTTCACTGACGAGTCTACTGTGTCGCTGGAGAGATTTGCAAACTTTGCATTCCACAAAAAAGGCCGCATATCTTTGAAGCCGCGGCCAAAACATCCTGTGAAGCTGCATGTGTGGGGTGCCATCTCTAGGCGTGAACCAGGATGCATTGTCATCTTTGAAGGTAAAATATATCAAATATAATGTAGCCTTATGCACTGTACTTTACTAGTATAACCTTACTGTATGCACTGTACTGTACTATTGTGCAGTTTTTTGAGCATTTTTCTTTTCTTGCTATAGGAATAATGAATATAGCTTTCTTCCAAGACAACATTGTCCCTGAGATAGCGCAATATAATACACGCGAGTTCCCCAATGGTCACCGCTTCTACCAGGACAACGATCCGAAGCACACCGCGTCAACAGCGCATATCCTTGAGCGCGGTATCAACTGGGTGAAGACGCCAGTGGAGTAAGTGCAGTAGACCGTGTCTCATTTTTTCCCCCACTGTTTTTACTGTGTACTGTATCTCTTAAACTAATTGTCCTTTTTTTCCAATGACAGATCGCCAGACTTCAATCCGATCGAAATGGTCTGGCATCAGCTGAAGGACCATATCCGGACAGTGGCGACACCCTCCAAAAAGGATGAGTTGTTGAAAGGCATAATGAGTTTTTGGAACGATGTACACACCGTGGAACGCTGCAATAAATATATAGACCATATTGCCACTGTGTTGCCCATTGTCATCGCGCGTGATGGGCAAGCATCAGGAAAGTAGTACTGTGCTGTAGTATTGTAAGTACAGTATAATACAGGTGAGTATGGCACATATTTTTCTTTCCCAATAGTCAGAGTATACAATAGTTACAGTTTTTTCTTTACAGAGAGAACAGCACCAGCCATCAGGTTACAGTACACAGTATTTAACAGTAGTCAGAGTACAGTATACAGTAGTTCCAGTAAAGACTAGTTTGACAGTACTACAGTAACTGCCTACTAACTGCTCAATTTTTTTCTTTCCAGAGAAAAGGAAAAAAGGGTGGCCTGGGGGGAGGTGGGGTTTTGTGTCCAGTCTAATCTGTTTTGTACAGTAAAATGTACAGTATATAAACAGCAGTATTGATGTACACAAAACCTCTCCTCTCTCAATGAACTACTGTACTGTACACGGAATGAGGAACAAGATAAAGGCGGAAAAAATAATATTACTATGTTTACTGTATATATATATATATATATATATATATATATACAGTATATATATATTATACATTACAGTATATATATTATTAAATAATATTCTTATAAATGTGCATAATTCATGTTTCTCCATGTTTTGTAAATGTTTATCCAATTTCAATCTGCCAGAAGAACTTAATAAAGACTGCATTATGTATTATTCATGATTATTTTTATATTTGTATTTTTTTGTTCCTGATTAAATAAAATAAATATTTATTCACATTCCTGGTAATCATAATCATTGACAACAACCACACCCCCTCCTCCCCCCACCCTACAGTATAAGAATGAATGACAAAAAAACATGAATCAGTTAATGTTTTTTTTTACTGTCAATTCTCACAAGGCTGTGCACATCAGATTTACATTTCAAATTCGAGAAGGGATTTTCCAAAGCGTTACCATAAACAAAGCCTCAAAGGGTTTGGGGGGTTGGGTGAGTCATGTGCAGTAATCAGCTAGCTCCCATCTCGAAGAGGCTTAGAGTACACGCAGGTGCAGTGAGGCGATTGACGCTCGGCTAGGGCCGGATTAAAAACACAATGACTAACTTCAGAAAATGAATGACTCTGTGGAGGTGTCTGTCGAAAACAGTTTGTGTGTGCGTGGGGTTGGGATGAAGGATTAGTTGTGTTGCAGTTCAAAGAAATTACACACTGTAGAGTAGAGTACAGTGATTTCAAAAGGCAGTTCATCATAATAATTTGATCAATAAACCCCCAAATAAAACCCACAAATACAGTACATAAAAAGCAAGTCACTTTATCTCTCTGTGCCTCAGGCACCAAAAACATACAGTAGATTGTGAGCTCCACCGGAAAGGGAGGGACCTGTGCCTGCAAAATGTCTCTGCAAAGCGCTATGTATACTGTAACTAACAGCGCTATACAAAATCATGCTATTAATATTATTATAATCTCAAGGTGATGCTTTGTGCAAATCAAATTCGAGAAGGGATTTTCCAAAATGTTGCCGTAAACAAAGCCTCAAAGCTCCCGTCTCAAAGAGAATTACACGCAGGCGCAGTGAAGCTTTGTACTTTTGCTTGGCTATGGACGGATTAAGAACACAATGGCAAGATTCAGAAAATTAATGACTCTGTGGAGAGGGGGGGGGGGTTGGGTAACACATGCACAGTAAGCAGCTAGCTCTCATCTCGAAGAGGCTTAGAGTACACGCAGGCGCAGTGAGGCGATTGACACTCGGCTAGGGATGGATTAATGACTCTGTGGAGGTGTCTATCGAATGACTCTGTGGAGGGGGGGGGGGTTGGTTGATTCATGCACAGTAAGCAGCTAGCTCCCATCTCAAAGAGGCTTAGAGTAAACGCAGGCAACACAATGGCAAGATTCCAAAAATTAAAGACAGGCACATGAAGTTCAAAGCTAAAGACATCATTTAATTTCAAAAGGCAGTTCATCATAATAATACACCCCCAAATACAGTACGTAAAAAGCACACAAATCAACCATGTGCAGTCAAACGCACAGGGTCGCAGTCAAAAGCTACTGTACAGCACAGATTGAATATCGTAATACAGTAAGATGGTTTTTGCAGGCTTGTGGAGAAAAAAAAAAAAAAATAACAATAATTTTTTTTTTTTTGGTCACTCACTCAGGCAAGCAAGCAGTGGTGGGTGAAGTTACAGGCGCATGCGCAGTAAATTCCTGCTGTCAAGCAGGAATGTGATTTAAACTAGACACACGTTCAAAGGAATGGTGTGGGAGAGATGTACTGCATTGCACAGAAGATAAGAAGTTGAAATATCCTGCAGTGCAGTTAATTATCCTGAGCAGGTGGAGAGCGCTGTATACTGTATGCCGAAATGTGACACTGTTACAGTACCGTACACGCCTTTGCGTTTCAACAATTTTCAAATGAGACATACCGCACAGCAGCACAGCACTGCAAATGCATGTATACTGTAAATGTGCAAATTTACAATTACTGCGCGCGCACACACAGACTGTGTACTGACATAGGTTGAACCGCGAAGGTATTAGACTTCCAAGACAACAGCTCGCAAACGCCCCCCTGAGTATTTACATGGAATTGCAGTATTGCAGACAGCGAGAATAAAATGCTAATATCACGAGCGCGAAAATAACGCAGTTCACTTCGGGCGAAAACGACACAAAACCGCACATAACCGGGATAATCTGAAAATCGCGGATCTAGCCGATTTAGACTAAAGGCGGTCGCCACTGTAACAATACTAAAGCTGATGTCATTTTGTAATACATAATAATACTGAATAACTATGTAAGCTAAAAATCATTATGGGGTTAAATGTGATGTCAGTTCTGCCACTTGGCACATTGTATGAGAATCATTTTCCCTGTAAGAATCTGAGCTTATCGTACATGCTTCTCATAATATCTGGCCTGTTTACACTTTCAATTTGAAGCTGATTGGATGAGGAAAGTTCAATAAAGTCAGCTAGGAGCGAAAACATTCCATTCTCTCAGTCACACAGATTTCTTCACATAGAAAGATGAAAATAAAACTCACAAAGACAAGATGGCGGACTAAAAATAGTTAAACAAAATGGCTGCTTTGACCCTAATGCAGTTACGTCAGACCCCCTAATGTCTCAACTTCCCTTCCCCTCTCATCATTTGTCCTAGTACTTAGACACTCCAAGCCTTTGTCACAACCTGGTATTTCTCTGCAGATAACCCAGCTAAGTGAATTATTGGGTCTGCATACAGAGATATAATCACATAATCACTGGCTTGCCAAACTGTATGGGGACATACATTTGCACAGCGAATAAAAGTGCTCTTTATTATACAGTCCACGTTCCCCAATTCATACAGTTTTTCCCCTTCCAGGTATCACACAGTGTTTAGCTCTTTTCTGGAAGGGGTTACACCAAACATTACATACATTGGTCATGCCAGTTTTGGGGAAGCCAACGTGCTGCACCTTTATTATGTGAGGCTGGCTACGCCTACCATCACAATGGCTTTTGCCCATAAATGTATGTGTTGGGAGGGGTTAGAAGGGGTGGGTAGTAGGGTGCCCATTGATTGCCAATGTCGTTATGTGTTCTCCTGTTGAGTGCATAGGTTACCACAGTGGCAATCAATGGGTTTATTGTCAATTTAATTGTATTGTGTATTTTATTTTTTGCTGTTGTTGCACAAATGGGCAAAAGTGCTATAACCCATTGGCTACTGGCGCTTTTGCCCATTTGTGTGTGTGTGGTTATGAGGTTAGAAGGGTTGGTGGATGGTGGTAGTTGCCCCTAGGCAGATGGTCCGGCCTCCCTTGAGGGTAGTTGGATGGGTTAACCCCTTAATTACCATAGTGGTTAAAACTGCTACTGTAATTAAGGGGATAACCCCTCCCACAACCCTCCCGGAAGCCTAACCACCCTCCTCATGCAAACAACAGTACATCCTTCACCCATCCCATTAAAACACCAGTAACTCTTGAATTACCTTAGCGGTAGTAACTGCTAAGGTAATTAAGGGGTTACTGGTGTTTTAATGGTTTGGAATCTGCACTTCAATGTTGGTGAAGAAGAAGAGGAGGAGGGCGGCCTTCATCTTGGCAGGTGTAAGTAAAATTTTTATTAATGTTATTTGAATTTTACTGTACTGTACACAGTATTTGAATGGGTAAAAGTGCTACGAGCCATCCTTTTTGGGATGGGGGTGTTTACTGGGGGTTGAGGTGATGGGTGAAGGGGATGGTTGCCACTAGGGTGAGTAGTGTGAGGGGTTAACCCTGTCATTAGCTTTGCGGTAGTAACAACTAAGGTAGTGACGGGGTTAACCCCACTTGCAACACTCCCGATAGGCCTACCCACTCACCCTGAGGCAACTGCCCCCTTCACCCACCCCCTCTACCCCCAACAAACCAGAAACGTTGGTTTAACCCGTTCATTACCGTTGTCGCTAGACACTAAGGTAATGAAGCTGCTTTTTATTATATTACACAGTATTGAAACAGGAGATCTCCGGAGCTGGTCCACATTCATTTAAGTCCCGGGGACCCCCTGCTTCCCGAGATACAGGCTCTGATATGAGGTGCTGGTATCTCCTGCACATTTAATTCACTTGCTTCAAGTGACCAGAAGCATTTAAACACACAGGAGACACCGGCACCCATAACGAGTCTTTATCTCCAGAAACAGGGCGTCCTCAGAACTTAAATTAATGCAGTTCAGCTCCGGAGGCCCCCAGCTTCAATCCTATGTTATTTAAAAAAAATGAAACTGTTGTGACTGCCTGATAGAGGTACACAGAGCGAGGAACTGATTCTGTCTGCTCTCTCTGCGCAGCTTTTCCATACTGATACAGCTCTAATCAATTAGGATTAACACAGCGGGAGTCCCATTTTGAAGCGGGAACCCCTGCTGTGTTCATCCTTATGGGAAATTATTCTGCCACAGGGAATCCATGAGCAGGCAGTTCAGGCAGCTGCCATCAGCGGTTTCCTGGAGGAATACTCAACAATATATCTGGCTACATCTGTAGCTGAACACACCGATACCCAGCAAGCTCTAAGAAACACCAAAAATTACCACATAATTAATATATATATATATGATTCCCTTTGAAAAAGTCACGTAGTGACGAAACGCATCAGGGTACGACACTGCGACATTACATCATCACGCAAGTGCGCACTTTACGGCCGGAGAGCGCATGGAGCTGATCTGAGGCTGATACACTTGGAAATCGCACTACAAGCAGAGACACGGCGTTCTTATCCATCTAGAGCTGCTGAAAGTAAACCGGATTGGATATCGATCCATTGGTGTGATCCAGGACGATGTTGCCCTGTTGGTAGTGATTATATCAAAAACTGCTTGATTTTCTTTTACTTTTGTGAGTGTCCTTAATCCCCTTGTCCTCTTTTTAACATTAAATTTACTTTTTTACACTATTGGACGTGCGCTCTCTGTTCTTCTGTTTCTATAGATTTCTGCTGGAATTGGTTATTCCTTCTGAGAGCAGCCTTGGATCCATGGAAATCCTCTTGTTCCTAATTTGAATTTTTCTGGACTTGCACTAAGGGTTGGACTTTCTGCACATGTTTTGTCTTCTTTTTTGTATGTTATGTATGTTATCACCATTGTTGGCACAAATTATTTTTTAGATTAATATTTTTTATATATTTATTTATATTATTAGTTTAATCATATTTTACATTTTTATATTACTCTGTCTCACAAGTGGCGCTACTGTATTTCTTCTTTATATATATAATATAATATAATATAATTGCTTTCAGTAACCTTTTGACACCTCCAGCCATAAAACACATCCACACCGGGGGAAGGACCAGCACAGATAACATTCCAATAGACACTGTTTATAGTATAGCTTTTGCTTGCTTCATTCATTGTAACATCGCCGGAAGAAGAGATCAGTGTATCTCGAAAGCTCGCACAAATAAAAGCATTTCGTTAGCCACAGAACGGTATCATCTATTCATTTTTTGATTATTGAAGCTCGGCTAAAACGGTACTGATACCTCTACATATATATATATATATATATATATATATATATATATATATATATATATATATATATATATAAAGCAGAAAATAGCCGTGTTAGTCCAGTTGCGATAGTGCAGAATAAATGAGTTCTTCAGTATTAGGTGATAATTTTTTATTGGACTAACAATTTATGTCATAGGACAAGCTTTCGAGAGTTATCCTCTCTTCTTCAGGTCAAGCAATACTGATATACAAAGGATTCAATGGCTAAAACAGTGTACAGAGAGGGGGAAAAAAACCCAGATATGTACTGTAGATAAGGTAGGGTGTTAAAAGTGTTTGAAGCCAGGGGACAGTGACAAAGAAAGGTGGGGAGGGATGCTGGGGGGGAGAGAAAGTGTGGATAAGAATTGAGGCAAGCAGGATAATTACAAACAATTTTGATAGGGTGTGAGAAAACCCATGTCCGCATTAAGTCCTATGGTTTTGGTGTCAAAGAGTCTTATCATTCTGAGTTCAAATGTTTTCCTTTCTTGGGTGCGTTTAAACATTCCATTGAGGATTTTGATTTTTAAATCATTTATGGAATGATCTGGTTGTGAGAAGTGATGTGCCACAGTGAGCAGTATCTTCCTTCTTCGTGATGGAGTATAGAGCGTCTGTGCATATTCATTCTTTCTTGTAGTTTTTGGCTGGTTTCCCCAATGTAGCAACCTTTGTCACATCTGTTGCACTGAATCATACTGTATACACTATTTTCGTGGATGTGCAGCTGTATGATCCTTTAACATTGAATGTTCTATGGTTGTGACTGGCTGTAGGATCTTGGCAAATATGTTTGCAGAGTTTGCAGCGTTTGTTGTTGCACGGTTAGAGGGTTTACGAAAAATAATCAAAGTTCTGCAACCCATGCTGACAGAGGATGCGACATTAAAAGAAATCTTTCCCAAACCTCCCATTCTTGCATTCCGGCAACCACCAAACCTCAATCAGAAATTAGTCAGCAGAAAACTACGCAACGATTTTAAAGACATGGATAATGGCACAAAACCGTGCAACAATAAACGCTGCAAACTCTGCATATATATGTATCAATTGGAGCGCTAATGGGCGTGGCTAAATGTATACAACAAACAACACAAACAAAGAATCCCAAAGCTACATCCACTATGACAAAAATATACAGTGAAACACCTATACTGTATATCTCTTGAAAAAAAGGTAATTTAGTTAAACTCTTTGGCCAAAGCATTTTAAGCCTGCAATGACTTCAAGGCATGACCAAATATTGCAGATCCTAAAACTAACTGATTAAAATTCTTATTTATCTCTGTAGCCATGCCACCTATGGTTCCTAACCTGCCCTATTGCCGGCAGTAAGCCCTGGTAAAGCAGGCCTGTCAATAGTCAATATGGGGTTTCCCCACTCACTGGTGCTTCACTTGAGTGACAGGGGGAGGCGGTTACATCAGGCCTGAGCATGTCCAATCATGGGACAGACCTGATGCCCTCTTCAGGCTGCCTCAAATTTACAACCTTGTTTGTCTGTTCAATACCCAGTTGTGGGGTAGCTCATATAAGCAGCATTTATTGCAATATATTTTTCTTTATAACACAAGTGCGTTCAATCCCATTAGTTTTTTGTAGTTTGTTGTTCCTTCAACATATAAATGTGAGGATTCAGGGATCGCAGCGCCCGCGGCCCGGCCCCCCCCTCATCTTCTTTACCTCCCGCTGCTGAAGTGCATGACCCTCGCTGGCACCACTTACCTCCTGCTGCTCTGGGGGTTCCCCGCCGTTCCCGGCGGTCTCTCGCTCCTGCTAGCTCTTCCCTCTCCCATGCGGCTGCCGTGTGTCCCGGCCGCTCACGTGAACAGCGCGTGCCGGGTGAGGAGAATTTATTCACTGCTCCTGCAGTGAAACCACGCCCCCAGCAGATGAACAGGACCCCCTGCCAAAATAAGAGTTCTCACCTGCCTGCCAATCAAAATCAAGTGGACCTATCCAAGATAGCTCCACGCACTCCTCCAGGCCTGACTCCACTTCCGATTGGTCAGCCGCACTTTATATTGCCTGTCCTCCCACTCACTCATTGCTCGACATAGTTTCCACTTGGATTACTACTCTGGCATTCTCTCTCTTATTTACTCAGGTTACGACTTGGCTTGGCGGACGTCTATCTCTGGCTCTCGACCCCTGCTTGGACAAAGACCTTCCGGAATTCTCCAATCTCTGACCTTGGCTAAACGGCAACGACGACGGCACTTCTTTACCGGTACCGGCAAGTATTGCTAGCTAACACCACCTGGCCTGGCAACGCCTAAAACACCACACTCCGGACACGCTCCTTTTGCTGCGGGTGCATGCCCATATACGTTCCTCACCTCAGTAGAAGGGACGGGTCTTGTCTGCGGGCAGCACCGGCGTAACAATAAATCCAATAAACTTGTTTATTATGGGAATGCACCTCTGTGTTTTTTCAAGCTAGCAGTGGAATCAGTGCTCTGTTTTTTCCCCTCTCTCCTTGTTTATCCACATGAACGGAGGCACGATACACCCCTGGACAAGTGGACACTGAAGCTCCTCAACTACGTGAGTTTCAACATTTAATGTGAGTCCATTCCACTTTTCTTTCCATAAGTGGCTGTTAGGATTATTGTTCATATACCCCATGTTATTGCCATGATGCTGTTTTGATGCTGGACACCGGCAGGTGTGTATTGTCCTTACCTCAGTGCCTGTGGGACCATATTTCCAGCTACACATCTACAAGTGCCTGTGGGAGTATTATATCCTAGCCTCATGTATTATTCTTTTTGGAGGGGTACTCCACCCAAGACTCTAGCTGTTACTTCAACATTAGCTGTTTTTTGTTTCAGAGCACCATACAACCTTGTTTGTCGCCTCAAATTTAGCAGTGTCTGTACCACATTGAGAGAGGCAGTCACACAGCCAAGAAATATGAAATGTGCAGGGGAAAGGGGAAGGAAAATAGACAGGGCGATTCTAAAAGTGAACGTCAAAACAGTGTTTAAGGAAAACAATAAGACACAAATGTGAATCACCTATAAACAATTAAATAATACCCTTCACCAACCAGTGATAAAAAAGTATTAGAAATACAAATAGTGATTGGCAGCTAAACTTCCTCAAATGGGAAGTCAGAATGTGTATTTTCTTTTCTTCTGGGATAGGAGGAGCGCAAATGTGCTCAGTGGTACATGTGAATAAAAGAAATAAAGGCAAATATAGTGCAGAGTGTAAATACTATAAAGTGTCAATCTATAAGCCTTAGGTAGTAGCACTCACAAAACTTCTTGTAAGATTAAGCATGTCAGAGATTCTGCTCTCTCTGACTGGAGCCCTTGTAATTGATGTAAGGGTATGAACCCCAGAAGCCTAGTCCTGTGTCCCCATAACCATCGGCAGACGACTCAGCCCTCCTGTTACAAGCAGGTATCATGTACCACATGACCAGTAATGGCATAATCTTCCACAGGGTGGGGGAAACCCCGTTACACCTCTATAGTTAGAGGAAGAATGATCACATTGGATCTGTCCCAACCAGCTGCATGAAAGGACTGCTTACTTGGAAAGTGGGGAGGGGCGAGCTTAAACCCTGGGAGGGAGGAGCTATTAACCTCCAAAACAGCTGAGGCCAGCTGGACAAAGTTAACAAACACACAGATACCTAGCAAGCTCTAAGAAACCCCCAAAATTACCACGATATATATATATATATATATATATATGTATGTACGTATGTACGTATATAAGTATCAATTGGAGTGCTACTGGGTGTGGCTAAATGTCTACAACAAAAAAACAAAGAAGCCCAAAGCTACACCCAATATGACAAAAATATACAGGGAAATACCTATATATCTCTTGAAAAAGCGTAATTTTGTTAAACCCTTTGGCCAAAGCATTTTAAGTTTGCAAGCCACTTCAAGGCATTACCAAATATTGCAGGTCCCAACACTAAAATGCTGGTGGTCCCCATGTGCATGCGCAGAACCAAGGTCTCGGTGACATGCGCAGGGAAAGCGGGGTGTCCAGCCTGCTGCCTGTTGACCTGCTCCCCCCCACTCCCAACATGGGACGGAGGGGAAGCACCATGGTGAGCCCAGCACCCCAACCCAGCTCTCCCCACGCCTGCCAACCCAGCTCACCCCACGCCCGCCAACCCAGCTCCCCCCGTGCCTGCCAACCAAGGGACTGGGGGGGAATGCTTCCACGGAATTAGCCCGCCAGTCTTGCCCCCCCTTCAGCCTACCTTCCGTGCCCCCCGCGCCTACCTCCCGCCCTGGGCAGCAGCCGCGGTGATCGGGGGCAGGGAGGACAGCGTCTAACGGCAAAGAAGCAGGAAGCAACACCCAAGGTCAAGGTCAGTCACCCACCGTGGCAGTCACTCAACCACCCAAGCAGTCATTCACTCACCCACCCACCCACTCAACCACCCAGTCACCCACCCAGTATCTCAGTCACCACTCAGTCACTCAGTCACTCATCAACCCAGTCACTCAGTCACTCACCCAAACACCCAGTCACCCACCCAGTCACTCAGTTACCCACCCAGATAGCCACCCACCCAGTCAGTCACTTACCCACCCAATCTGGAAGTCAGTTTAGCAGTCAGTCACACACCCACCTATCCTGGCAGTCAATCACCCACCCTTGCATTCAGTCACCCACCCATTCAGTCAGTTACACACCCAGGCAGTCATTCACCCACCCAGGTAGTCAGTCACCCACCCAGGCAGTCAGTCACCCATCCACCCAGGCAGTCAGTCACCCACCCACCCAGGCCATCATTCACCCACCAACCCAGGCAGTCAGTCACCCACCTGGGCAGTCAGTCACACACCCACCCACCCGGGCAGTCAGTCACCCCCCACCCGGGCAGTCAGTCACCTACCCGGGCAGTCTGTCACCCACCCAGGTAGTCAGTCACACACCCACCTGGGCAGTCAGTCACCCACCTGGGCAGTCAGTCACCCAACAGGGCAGCCAGTCACCCACCCTGGCAGTCAGTCACACACCCAGTCAGTCATCCACCCACCAACCCACCCTGGCAGCGAGTCATGGCAGCCAGTCACCCACCCTGGCAGTCACCCACCCTGGCCATCAGCCACCCACCCACCCAGGCAGTCAGTCACATACCCACCCAGGCAGTCAGTCACCCATACACCCGGGCAGTCAGTCACCCACCCAGGCAGTCAGTCACCCACCAACCCGGGCAGTTAGTCAGTCATCCACCCACCCGGGCAGTCAGTCAGTAACCCACCCAGGCAGTCAGTGAGTCACCCACCCACGCAGTCAGTCACCCACCATACTTAACCGCCTCCCCCCCAGGCCCATACTGAATCCCCCCCAGGCCTTTTGTCACATTGGAAGTAGCATTGGGTATCTTTGTCTTTTGTTGAAAATATATAAAATTAACAGATTGCATTGTAATGTTTTTTCCGAATTACAATAAGAAGAAAACAATTAAGTAAAAGTTGCGCGCAATTTTTTTTTTCATGGTAGGTGCGCTATGGGTTTGAGGGTGGCCTGCTCCTTTCATTTGTCCTGTGCCCCATGATTTCTGTTGGCGGCCATGCACAAATGCAATTTTTGTATAAAAAAAACATTGCAGTCTATATTGTTATCTTGGAACATTTGATTTTTTCTCTTTTCTAAAATAAATGTATGCAATCCAATAGTAATTCCCATAGAAACTTACAGCCTTGTCTTTGCGTTTGAACTTATTTGTACTGTTACCTTTGATGTTAATGCAGTCCTTCTCAATGGTATCTGCTTTGAACTTTTTATTCAGGTATCTTCTTTGTAATTTTCTTTCTGAATTGCAAGACCCTCCCAGACCGACTACACTCATATTTTTCACTATGCATTTCCTGTGCTCCACAACAAATTCCTAAACAATTACTTGCTGCTGCTGACCTATTCAGCTCATTTATGGCTACCTGTTAGTCAAAGCAATAAAGAACAGTAGCATTTCTATTATTACTAAACATGATTTATTCTTTTACTTTCACAGTATGTTATACTGATTCCTGAGTGACGCAATGCCACTGATCCAGCTAAATGCTCATATTAAAATGAAATTTTGACTAAAGCTATTGCCCATACAGAAGAATTCAAAGATTGTATGCTAGGCACATAAATTTACCTGAAAAGTAATAAATATATTGTGGCTATATGGGGCCTATGGAATGAGCTGAGATTAAATTCTACCTTTTATTATACCTAACATTTCAATTCTAAAAAGTAATACAACCCCCTGAAAAATAAGCTGGACTTCTAATTATTACATTTCAATTATTAGTGTAATAATTATAATATCCATACTGTAAAAATAATAAATGTTGTTGCCCTGTATAATGAAACCATCCGTGCTGTGGGAAATACATCTTTGGGTTCATACATATAGTAGCAACTTAATGCTGTGCTATTTAGTGTTTGCACCAGTTGAACTTGGTGGACCATTTTGACATACATTTGATTGATTTTGTAGCTCCCAGAAATATCAATTTGAAGTTCACCCCATTTACATTTGTACTGTAAGTGCAGTCCATTTCTGTGAGACAAAACAAATGTAGCCCTGTGTAATTTTGGGGTTACATGCCTCTCTCCTCCTGTGCAATAATCCCTGTTAAAAGGGCGGGTTTGCCAGGAGTAATCATGAGGTTTGCACTCATCCCCTGTGATGTGTATTGTGTAGTGAAGGAAGTGACATCATGCTCTGTGTCCAATAACAGTGACACAGGAGTGGTGCCTACTGGAGCTACTGTATATAGTATGCATCACTTCCTGAATTTAATGTTGAAGTGTGTGTGTGAGTGTCTCATCCCACTTGAAGGGAACGTGAGCTGGGGTTAGACCGTCATGAGACAGGTTAGTTTTACCCTACTGATGATGTGTTGTCGCAATAGAAATCCTGCTCAGTATGAGAGGAACCGCAGGGCTCTGGCAAGGATTGTGGCCCTCCCCTAGGTAGAGAGTAAGGGAAGAGCAAGGACAGCTTCTAGGGCCCTGACTAGGAGTGGTGTCCAGGGACTTCCTTGAGGTGGGCAACCTTTATGATGTGCGGCTAGAGACCAGCCGCAATGATGGGCAGTCTGCCACTAAAGATGACAATAAAGAATGTCCAATTTGAAAGAATCTTCTTGCCTGAGAGTGGAATCATTCAGGGAGAAGCTGCACCCAGAGGTTCTCTTCCAGAGACTCCTCCCTGCTGTCGTGGGGACCTGGAAGTGAGTAGTTCTCAGCATTTCCTCACGAGCCAGTCCTGATGTACTTTCCCATATCACCGCGGAAGACTCAGGAGTCCTGTAAGCCAGCAGGTGCACCACACTACATTTCATGTAACATGGGGCAGTTTCCTCATGTAAGGGGCCAATATGAGATTGGGTGGGGAAACACCGTTGCACAAATAAAAAAAATCATTGTTGATGCAGTTTGGGGCTGATGGAGAATTATGAGCTTCGTACATAGACTCACATTAGTGCAAATATAACTGAGATTGATAAGCACCAATTTTGCTCCAAAAAAAGCTGCTTGTGATGCTTAATGTATAGGTTTCTAGGAGGTTGGAATGAAATATAATATGTTTTATGTTTACACAACATGAAATGTACATTTTATAAATATTTTTACCTGCACGTGTACTGGGGTTACAAACAGCATGCTGGAGAGTTGCAGCAAGTACACTTGTCTGGAAACTTGTTTTAAAAGTAATAAAGATTTATGTTTTAACAAGTGAAACGCTAGGTCGCCTGTCTACTAAATTTGAAGAAAGAATGAAGGCTAATATTTTACAGTGAGGAATATCTTCTTTCCTAAGAGATTAGGTTCAGTCTGTTTCTGAGTAGTATTTTGTATATTCTAAAGCCATTTAAAGATGGTTAGAGCTTTAAATAATACAAATAGGACCAGTTCTTACATTTGAAATGCGTCTTTATGAATATTTATATTGTTTTTGGTAAATCAGATGTTGTTTTGTTTGGTTCTCAATAACTTTTTCCCTTCTAAAAAAAATAGAGATTTTGGGACGAAAATGTCCCAAACGGCCACTTCAGACTAAATAGAATTACCACCCAGTGTATTCATTAAAATGTAATAGTTCCAATTGGGGCACTATCACGCAAAAACTCACAGTTTCAGTCCTTAATGTCCTTAAAGAAATACTCTCAACAATTGTGTGTAATAATGTTGTTGACATTGAAATACTTACATGTGCAGCATACTTGTTACAGATGCAGCGGCCGTTATTCGTACACTTCACGCGGTGTATACCTCGGAATACCCATACCCGTACCGCCTTTAGACGCAAGTGCAGAAAATGGCGTTTTAGTGTTTTGGTTTTTAAACAGCTGAAATTGGCACAGTACTGTACACATTACAATTCATTAATTTCATTGCATTTAATTGCACACAATCCATGTGCCGGCGAGTCTTTCGAGTGACTCCCGGCAGCGGAGGTAACGAGGGGGGCGGTCGCGGGGCACAGGGGACCTGGCTACATCCTCCCCCTGGTAAAAATCCCAACGTCCTCGCTTCGAACACAACTGAATATAACTATGTACAGAAGTTATATAATGAAAATGCAACCATAAAATACAATCTTAACACATCAATCGACTTTAAACGATATTGCATAGTTCTGTGAGCATCACACTCACAGATTGGATTTTGCTCCTAGACCACTGCTGAGCCTCATAATGAGGTTCCCCAATTTGATCATAGGTTACCCGATTTGGAGGGTACCTGACTCTTTGGCTCCTTTGGAGCGGTTCTTCTGCAACTTCCTCGGGGGAGTAGTAAACACAGTCCTGCGGCTCAGCCTCTTCCCTTGATGGGAGAAATGTCTCTGAACAGTCTCTGTTAGGCACACAGCACGGGCTCTGTGGATCCAAAGGCTGGCCTGTTGGCGCCACCTTAGTAGGCGTTGGCCTACGGGGCCCTTTACCCGTAGCTCCTCCGGGAGATGCCCCTTCTGTGGAGTAGTCCCTTTGAGAGGGTCCTTCCACAGGATCTTCAGGAGTTTCAGAGTGGGTTTCGTTATTGACAGTCTCTTGACCCATCTCTGATAAGTCGGACTCACCGTTGAGCGGTGTGGCGAGTAATTCCGTTTCCTCATCTCCCACTTGTGGAATTTGGAATTATGGGAGGTGGTTACGGTGTCATACCTTTACCCGGCCTTCAGTGTCTTTGATGCGATAAACCGGGAGGCCAGGCATCTGAGATTCTATTTCATATACACCGTCTCTCCATCGGTCGGCCAATTTGTGTTTTCCCGGGACTCCCAGATTGCGAAGTAATACAGCGTCTCCAGGACGAAGCTCCCGATATTTGACCTTATGGTCGTATCGCCTTTTATTGTCAGCGTTCAACTTAGCTGTAGATTTCTCAGCCTGCTGGTACGCCTGTTGCAAGCTGTCTTTGAGTCGTTGCACATTTTTGAAATGGGTAACGTTGTGTATTCCATCCGTCGATACGCGAAGGCGTACATCTACTGGTAGTCTTGCCTCTCGTCCGAACATGAGGAAGTAGGGAGAGAATCCAGTTGACTCGTGTCGGGTACAGTTGTATGCGTGAACCAAGGCCTCTACATGTCGACTCCATTCAGTCTTCTGGGCACCCTGTAGAGTTCCGAGCATGTCCAGTAGAGTTTTATTAAAACGTTCTGGCAACGCATCTCCCTCAGGATGGTATGGGGTTGTTCGTGATTTGGCAATGTTCAGCATTTTGAGCAATTCTCGGATCAGAGTGCTCTCAAAATCCCGACCTTGGTCTGAGTGGAGGTGGTTTGGAAGACCGTAGTGAACTCAGTACTTCTCCCATAATATCTTCGCCACTGTGATAGCTTTCTGGTCTTTAGTGGGGAAGGTCCATGGGGCCAGAACTTTTCAGATGGCCCATTGGCGCTGCTCTAGTAGGCAGGGTCTTGCGTTGGACACACGAGTACAACGGCGACAGTGTTATTCTACGGCCTCTCGCATCTTGGGCCAGAACAAGCGGTCTCTGACCAACCCAAAGGTCTTCTCTACACCGAGATGTCCATGCTCATCATGTAGGGACTTCAACACCATGTATTGCAAGTTCTTAGGGAGGACTAGATGTCGTCTATCAGAGTGGTTGTGGTATTGCACCACCGTATAGAGTAAGCAGTTGTCGATCTCAAATTTGTCTGCTTCCCGCATGAGCAAAGCAACCAAGTCTTTGGGAGCACACTTCAAAAGAGCTGGGTTCCTCTTTTCAATGGCTTGCCTAATAATACTAACTACATGGTTCTGTACTTGATAATCTACTAGATCTTTCCACTGTAGCACTTTGTCATGAGTTATGTGCATTCCTTTCGGGTCGCAGTAGGCTGCGGGGACGGCCTGCGACTGGCATCCCAAGGAATCTGCAACCCGTAATTCGGAGAAGGCCACTTGATCGTTGATGATGGCGGCAGTGCTACACATAGCGCGCACCTCTAGTCCTGGGAGTTCTTCCCATTCCTCATCATCGGGAGTAGCACTTAGACCTGGTCGTCTGGATAGAGCGTCAGCCCCTACATTCAAAGGTCCCTGCTTATACTTCAGGGAGAAGCGGTAATTGTTTAGGGCTGCCAGCCATCGGTGTCCTGCGGCATCCAATTTGGCTGAGGTATTGACGTACGTGAGGGGATTGTTATCCGTCCTTACCTCAAACGTAACACTAGTACACGTAATCGTGGAGCTTTTCTGTGATGGCCCATTTGAGAGCCAGGAACTCCAACTTGTGGACTGGGTATTTCTGTTCACTTGGTGTCAGACTACGGCTGATGTAGGCTACAGGCCGAAGGCCCTCGGGGTGCTTCTTGTGCAGGATGGCACCCAGTCCATTGAGGCTGGCATCCACATGCAGCACGTATGGTTGTTCGGGATCAGCATACGCAAGCACCGGCGCTTCGGTCAGACGCTTATTCAATTTTAGAAAGGCCTGATCACACTCAGAAGTCCATTTATCGCCAAACGGTTGGCGGGCCGATGCGGCCTTCCTTCCGGTATCTTCGGGGTATATTTTCAACAGATTGTTCAGGGGTTTAGCTCTGCTAGAGTACCCTTCCACGAAGCAATGGAAGGATCGTAGTTCCGTGACATTCTCGGGACGCGGTCAGTTCACGACGGCTTCTACTTTGGCTGGGTCAGTGGCAATTACGTGAGCAGACACGATGTGTCCCACGTAGGTCACCGAGGTGTGACAAAACCGGCACTTGTCGAGGGACAATTTCAAACCTTCCTTCCCAAGACGGTCTATCACTTTAAGCAGCCTCTCTTCGTGCTCTTCCAGAGTCCTTCCGAAGAAAATGATGTTGTCCAGGTAGACGAGACACTCCCGAGGGTTCATGTTCCCGATAGTCTTCTCCATCAGTCATTGGAAGGTAGCAGGGGCCCCACATATACCTTGGGGCATACGTGTAAATTGGTAGAACCCCAGGGGACAGACGAAGGCTGTTTTCTCCTGATCCTCTGCGTTCATGGGTACCCGATAGTACCCGGATCGTAGATCGAGCACGCTGAACCATTGGCTTCCGTTCAGAGCATTCAGGATCTCTTCAATGCGAGGAAGGTTGTACTGGTCCGGTATCGTACGATTGTTCAGGGTTCGATAGTCGACACACAGTCGTATGGATCCGTTCTTTTTCCTCACCACCACTATGGGAGAGGCGTAAGGGCTCCGAGACTCCGTCAAAATCCCAGCGGTCTCCATTTCTTGCAAGACGTTCCTCACATCGTCCACATCCCTAGGGGCAATGCAACGAGAGCGTTCATGGAACGGTGTGGCGTCACTCAGTCTAATGGCATGTTGAGCGCTGCGACTGCACCCCACATCCATCTCACTTGTGGAGAACACATTCCGTCGTTTATTCAACTGGGTTGTCAGCCGCTCTTTCCACTCAGTTGGCAATGTCGACTCACCGAAGTTGAAGTCCAATTTGACTAACCACTCATCCACTGCAGCAGCATTCACCTGGGGAGTGGTTTCCACAGGGCTGACCGGATATATGCAACCCAGACTCTGTCCGGCATCATGTTCCATCGGGAATGGGGAGATGTTCTGCACATATACGTACGTTCGGAGAGGGATTTTAGTCATCCACTCCCTTACTTCGGGTAGACCCTATACCCTCTCTGAACTTCTTCCTCAGGGTTACTCTTCAGAGAGAAGAGATGATCGTTCTCATCTCGCTCAGGATAACAGCACCAGACGGCCATTCGTTGCACTCCCCCTGGTAATATGGTCGTCAGTCCACGTTGACGATTGTAGAGATCCCCGTGACGCTCCACGGCATATACCCGGTTGCACTCCTCTTGTAGGACGGGGTCTAGGAGCGAAATGGCCAGTGGCAACTTGTTGGTCTCTTTCAGGTATGCTCTGATTGCTCAGGTATGCTTGTACTATATCAGTGTTGGTTCCCAAGATGATCGGATACTTTCACTGGTCTTGGGGCTCCGGGCATACCATTGCCGCTACATGCATGGGGTGTTTCTTGCCGGTGTTCAGTTGGAGTATTTCCAGTTGAACCCTTACAATCCCATCAATGGGATAGTCTTCATTACTTAACCCCCTAAACTTCATATGGGGCAGTGTCTAAGGTGCTGGTCGTAGAACTTGCGGTATATGATGGTCACTTGTGATCCAGTGTCCAGTAGGGCCGATGCATAGATCCCTTCCAGTACAACAGGCACAATGGCCGCGGGCCTACTTGACTGTAAGCTTCCCTTGGTGAGGCGTCATCACCGGGGCCAGAGTCAGAAGGGGCATCTTTGGTTCCAGGAAGGGGTTCTGAGTCAGACCCGGCCATTTGTACTCGGCAGACAATTGACCGGGCTGAGTTTCTTCTATCGGGAGGTTTTTCCTCCGGAGGATCCTCCCTCTCCAGGCAATCGCTGGAGAAGTGGCCCTTCTTCCCGCAGTTATAGCAAACTACGTCGCGGCGTTCAGGACGATCCTTGTACGTAGACGATGATTTCCCGGATGGTCTAGATTTGGAGACCGGGATCTTGGTTGAGGCCTCCTCTTCCTGACTTGGAGGTTTCTTGGCCGTTGGCGCAGAAGCCCCCTGAGGTTCACTCTTTGGAGGCTCCTTAGTCTTCTTGGAAGTATGCAACCGGGCGTAGACCTCATGTTCTTTTATCTCATCCATTAGCGCTTCCCAGGTAGGGGGGTCACCACGCATCAGAGAACGCCTCATCATGAGTACAATAGGATTAGTGGGAAGGGCTCCACTCAGGAATTGCATACGGCGATACTCATCCACCTCTGATGCGGTAAAACGTTTACGCTTACGTAGTTCCCACAAGACCGATTGAATCCTCTGTAGGAAGTCAGATAGATCCTCTCCCTCTTTTTGGCAAAGGTTGTAGTATCTCTTCATCAATTGTCCTATGTCTTCGGTTCGCCCGTAGGCCCGCACAAGAGTCTCCAGCATCTGCTGCGCAGTAACGTCCGCATGCTGATCTTTACACATCTGTATTGTGGTGGATGCGGGAGGACGTAGGCATTCCATTATGCATTGCCGCTTCACAGACTCCGGGCATGTCCATTCTTCTAGGACCTGCGAGGTGTATTCCCTCCAGACTTCAAACGCTTCTTCGCCAGTCGTGTCGGCTTGGTCCCGGAAAAGATCTTTAACTTGCGATACTGCTGCTGGGCCGGGGATTCGGATTTGGACACCCCCATTTGTAGGATAGCCTGAGCTAGCACTCGGATATCATCCCCACGTTTAGAGGAAGAGCTGGCAATACTTAACGGTGGACTGTAGTCTGTGAGAGCAGTCCGGCGGCCTCCGCAATAACTTTCAGGGGGGAAGGTGACGTATGCATAGCAACCCCTTGTAAGTTCATGTGAAAGCTGCTCGGCTCGGATTTTCTAGGCAGTTCAGGGTAGACAACAATACAGCAGGAACCTGTCGGCCTCGTGAGCCACAAACTGGACGGGCCCCGGTTTTCGGTTATATCTTGCCCTACACTCACTAACACGGAGCAACACTTCTGGTCTGCATCCTTTCGTCGTTGGAATACTTTTATTTTTGGCAGCATCCCGGATATGTGGGTGCTGCCTCAAGGCCAGTTGTATTGCCGAAGACGGAGTATCAGCAGAGACCTGGCTCACCGTGAGTGTGTGAAGTGGCGGCACTTGCAGCTCCATGGCCAAGTCATACACTTCTGAGCGTGACAGTGATGGTAATGGTGCCATGATTACTAACTGAATGGGCACCCCAGGTCTGAGTATCTCAGCAGCGCCTCCAAATGTAACGGGTATTCCCCCACCCAAACGCATATAGAGCATGTGTGAGGGGGAACCTATGTGTTACCAGGTGTGGTGCATATACCTGCAGGTTCACCAGGGGCCTGAGCCTCTGCTTGCTGGGAACCTGGGGTGCTCTCTGGAACGTTTCTTGATCAGCGTCTCCACCTGTGCAGGATTCTAGGAGTATAGAATGTACCTAACCCAGGACCCGCATATAGTAATCACATACACTGGAGTATAGGTATAACCATTTACTATATGCAGCATCAATAACACAACACATAACCATTTACTTTATGCAGCATCAATAACACAACGCATAACCATATATTTTAGCAACTCAGTAACAGTACCAAAGTCTCAAGTGTCAGTCACTCCAGCTAGGAGCGTGTACCCCGTGCCCACCACCGTGTACTCCCACACCATGTCCACAGTATAGCCCCCCTTGTCCCGTGATCAGCGCTGCCACTATGTGTGAGTACTTTGTTGGTGCACTTATAACGATACCTGCCTGGTGCGGTGGCACCTGGCTTTAAAGAATCTTCTCAAAGGATCAGACGAGTTCCTGCACGACATCCAGGATCCACCCGCGTGGTGATCCGTCAGGGGCGATCCCACCCTGAAGATAATCCAGCTCTCTTTAATGGCAGAGACTTGAGCCCAAGTCTCTCAGCAGGAAACGCAGCGTCCGCTGTGTCCCTAACTAGCAAACAGCTAATGGGGCAGGGTCCCTAACCTAGGGCCTGTCCCTATAGCACCACAAGCTATTGGAGGTACTCAGGACCTATCTGGGGCCTAGGGGGCTGCTGGCCTAATGCAGCGGGTCACAGACCCCTGCATGCACTTCTTATCCCTTACTCTTCCTGGTCCTGACTAACATGCAGAGCCCGTGAAATGTATCTAAATCTCCTCCACCAGGGAGATTCTACAGCCCTATTGTCTCCCTGGCATCATGTGGGGAGCTCGTGAGGCTCATGGGACCTGTAGTCCCGTTCTCAGAGCCTCCCTGGTTGGCTAGTGTTCGCGCGCTCTCCTCGCGCTCTCCTCGCGCACGCACAACTCGTCCGGCTGCCCGAGCACTCACTGCGCATGCGCGAACTCTGGCAAGATGGCGGCACCCTGCACGGGAGCCGCCGGAACGCAGAAGCGCTCCCTGCATAGCCCCCACCCTCCAGAAGTGCCGGCGGGTCTGTCGAGTGACCCCTGGCAGCGGAGGTAACGAGGGGGGCGGTCGTGGGGCACAGGGGATCTGGCTACACATGAAATTCAAACAAATCACCCGTGCTAAACACGTGTGCCTTGGACGATTGGCCACATTAATGCCACGTGGTGTAGAGCAGTGCACACGAAAATGGTTCCGTGATATGTTCAAATAATGGCCGCTGCGTCTGTATGTGCTCTGGATCTTCAATTCCTTGTCTTATATCTTGCTAACTTGGATGGAGAATGTGTATCAATAACTAGGGAAATGATCTGTTTTCTATCACATTCAGGGATGAGTGAGTAAACCTGATAGGACAAAGATTCATAACATGCAATGAATTGAAATGAGGGGGGAATTGAAACACCATCAATATGTGGATTTTGACATCAAATTGTCCTAGTAATGTCAAACTTCTGATAAAAACAGTAATGTCCAGCCAATTTACTTCTCGCTATTTACTTATGTGCTATTATCGAAGCCTGTACTTCGTACTGTACAATTCAAACATAGATGTCCGGCACTCCAGTGGACTTGTGAAGAAAGTTATTCAAATAAATTTACAAAATTATTATCAATGTTCAATTTATCAATGTTTCGGTCCCCCCATTGAGCTTTTTTGAGATAGAAAATGAGTGATACCAGCCTGCTAAATATACCCACCAGGGGAAACATGTTAGGGGAAGTCACTGGAAAAATGGCACCAAGGGCCCATGTGCAACTGTTTGTAGGCAATTCTCGTAATAGTTTTGTGCTACAGTACCTGTGATACAACAATAGAATAATCCTTATTGTGATTTATACATAATGACACATATCTCACTTGAATGAAAAAAAAATGAAAAAAAGGTTATCTATGGCGCTTGTCACCAGGACATACTAAATAGATGCAAAGGATATATACAACCAGATGGAAGGTAAAATCCACTTGGGTTCTCCTCGAGCAGACGATCAGTCATGTGAAAGAAATAAAAGAGATAACATAGTGTAATACAGTGGCTAACAGTAACATAAAACGCAACTAACATATATTGAGACAGACAGATTTTTTTGTTGTTGTTTAATATCTCACTTGAATATAATACAATGAAATCATAGTAAGGACAAAGAGCAGTGTACAATATATACTATATATGACACAATGCATAATCTGTATATAATAATATGTACACTAATTTTATAATACTACTATTCTAAAGTCCTACTGGCTCACTGTCAAATATGAAAACTCTATTATTCTAGCAACTATGCTCAAATATCGATGAGGAAAGATACAGCTTCGCTGTGGACTTACAAAGGGATACGGACAATTTACCTGGGAATTCCGCAGAGTCTTTGATGCTTCTTCCCTTTTCCACATTTTACAGGGAAATCACTCTGTGGCCAGATACGCTCTGGAATTTCCGCACTATCGCCACCGAGACCGGATGGAATAACGAGGCGTTATCAGCCGCCTTCTGGCAAGGTCTCTCTGAGATTTTAAAAGACGAGCTTGCTGCACATGAAAGCCCTACCGATCTCAAAGAACTCATCGCCATATGTATCCGCATTGATCAACGACTACAGGAGAGGTCCAAAATAAACCGTCATTAACAACTCACTCTGACATTCCCTCCTCTCCATGCTGGTACAACTGATCCTCTCCCACCAGATATTCCTGAGCCCATGCAACTTGGGGCCAACAAGTTGTCGTCCAGTGAGAAAAAGCACAGACGAAACGTCGATCTCTGCCTCTACTATGGCAATCCCGGACATCAGGTACTCTATTGTCCCCACAAGTCGGAAAATGCCAACTCCCAATGAGGTCCAGGGGAATCACATTGGGAACACTTTCTACCTCCCCTATCAAAGAGAGTCCCTTGCCAACTAGGATCCTTGTATTTCTTACCCTGACCAGTAAGAACTTCCATACCATCGCTTTAGCCTTTGTGGATTCCGGGTCGGGAGGCAATTTCATTGACCAGGGTTACGCTGAGAGGAATAACATCCCACTCATCCGCAAGAAATGCCCTGTAGTGTTGGAAGCAATTGATTGTCGACCACTGCAACCTGCATTTATCTCTTTACATACAAATCTCTTTCATTTATGTACAGGTGAAGACCATACAGAAGAGATCCAGCTGGATGCCATCCATACTCCATCGGTCGACGTGATTCTTGGTCTCCCGTGGCTCCAAATTCACAACCCATCTATTGAGTGGACTGACAAGGAACCTGTTTGGTGGAGCACTTCATGTTGTAAGAATTGCACGGTCCCGTCAAAAGTGTATGCGGGATTGCTGCTCCTAAAGAAGAGAAGGTAACTGTGCCCGAGGTGTACATCGACTTTCGTGATGTTTTGGATAAAGCAAGATCGGAGCTTCTGCCACCTCAATGTGCCTTCGATTGTCCTATTGACCTGGTACCCGGTTCTGTACCTCCTAGGTGAATCTCATATCCACTTTCTCTTCCAGAGACTAAAGCCATGAAGGAGTACATTCAAGAAAATCCACTACAGAGGCTTATTCGGTAATCTTCTTCCCCAGCCGGTGCAGGCTTCTTCTTCGTTAAGAAGAAGGATGTATCTCTACGACCCTGTATTGATTACAGAGCTCTTAACAAGATCACCATTAAAAACCGCCACCCCTTGCCATTAATTTCGGAACTCTTCGTTCGCCTCCAAGGGGCCACCATCTTCACCAAACTGGACCTGGCTGGAGCCTACAACTTGGTAAGAATTAGCCACGGTGACTAATGGAAAACGGCTTTCAATACTAGACATGGCCATTATGAATACCTCGTCATGCCCTTCGGCCTCTGTAATGCCCATGCTGTCTTTCAAGACTTTGTTAATGAAATCTTCAGGGACCGCCTCAATCAGTTTGTTATCGTCTATTTGGATGACATTATGATTTTTATAAGTCTTCACAGGAACATGTCGGCCATGTCAAACTGGTACTGTTACGCCTACGTGAAAACCATTTGTTCGCCAAGTGTCAGTTTCACCAAACTTCCACAGCATTTCTCGAATACATAATTTCTGACATTGGTCTCACCATGGATCAAGCGAAGGTGAAGGCAGCCCTGGATTGGCCTCGTCCCACTACTCTCAAGGCTGTACAACACTTTCTGGGCTCCGCAGATTACTACAGCAGGTTCATTCACAATTTCTCTTCTGCGGCAGCCTTTACGAAGAAAGCTGTGGATCCTACTTCATGGTCACCGGCAGCTAGCCAAGCATTCGATCATCTGAAATCCACATTCGTTTCTCCACCCATCCTCATATATCCGGATCCCAAACTACCGTTCACCTTGGAATTGGATGCATCAGACGTCGGGCTGGAGCTATCCGGTCTCAGAGAAGGACTTCTCAAGCCAGACTTCATCCGTGTGCTTTTTTCAAAAAAAATTCTCCAGCGGAACAAAATTATGACGTAGGTAACCGGGAACTTCTAGCTATCAAGTTAGCTCTAGAAGAATGGAGACATCTTTTAGAAGGCACGGAGAATCCTATCACCATCTTTACCAACCACAAAAAATTACTCTACATCGAGGGTGCTCATCGCCTAGCGGCTCGTCAAGCCTGGTGGTCGCTTGTCTTTTCCCGGTTTAATTATATTATTTCTTTCCTTCCGGGTTCACAAAATGTCAAGGCCGAAGTCCTCTCCTGTCAGTTTTTGGTGGATGACAAAATCGAGGATCGTTAGGAAACCATAGTTCCCTCCAGATACATACTCTCTGCTAACACCTTTGATGCCTTGAGAGAGGTCGTACAAGATCAGTACCACATCCCAGAAGGTCACGAGGTTCCTGAAGGGTGATTCTTTACCTCACCACCTCATCAGAGGAAAGTTCTTGAATGGGGTCATTCTTCCAAATAATTTGGACATCCTGGTACCAGAAGAACTACCAACCTTGTGGAGCGGACCTTTTGGTGGCCCGGCATGCAGAAGGACATTATGGAATGTGTTGCTGCATGCTTGACATGTGCTCGGAATAAGACTCCTCGGAACAAACCACCAGGACTTCTTCGACCTCTTCCAATCCCGGACCGTCCATGGACACATCTGTCCATGGACTTCATAGTAGAACTTCTCATGTCTAAAGGGATGAACACCATCTTAGAAGTGGTAGACTGCTTTTCTAAGCAGTACCACTTTATCCCATTGAAAGGTTTTCCCAACGCTCCCAAACTGGCAGACATATTTATCAAATAAATTTTCCGCCTCCATGGTGTGCCGCCGGTCATCATCTCTGATTGTGGGTCACAATTTATTTCGAAGTTCTGGCATTCCTTCTCACAGCAAATAGGTATATATTTACATTTTTCTTCGGGTTATCATCCCCAAACCAACGGTCAGACAGAGCAAACCAACCAGTCAGTGGAGCAATATATCCCCTGTTTCATCTCAAACACCCAGAATGACTGGACTGACCTTCTTCTTTGGGCCGAGTTCGCGCACAACAATCTGCGCAATGAATCCACCATGGATTGCCCTTCTTCATTAATTATGGGTTTCACCCATCTCTCCTGTCCATTGCCACACCAAGTTCTGGGGTACTGGCAGCAGACAACAGAATTCTTTGGCTATAGAATTCATGGAAAAGAATCCAGCAGAATCTAACCAGGTCAACTTCTAGACAGAAGACATAGGCAGACCGTCACCGTAGGAACATTCAAAAGTTCAACTCGGGAGACAGGGTGTGGTTGTCCTCAAAGAACATCCATCTCAAAGTTCCCATGCTAAAATTAGCACCAAGTTTCATTGGACCCTATTCCGTTGTGGAGAAGATCAACCCGGAGGTTTACCGTCTGCTCCTTCCTCCTTCTATGAGAATACTATCGGTTTTCCATGTTACCCTGCTGAAACCAGCTACCCGAGATCCTCGGTTTCACGATTTGTTCTGGTCTCCGTCTCCTCTCCTCGTACAGGGCCAACAGGAGTACGAGGTTCACTCCATCTTGGACTCAAGGATTTCCAGGGGATTGATTCATTATCTTGTACACTGGAGGGGCTTTGGAACCGAGGAACGGTCCTGGGTTCCTCGCTACAGTCTTCATGCCCCCCGGCTTGACCGGCTCTACCACGCCAAATATCCGCACAAGCCCTCCCTGAGATGCCTGGAGGTTGATCTTGAGGGAGGGGGTACTGTCATGATCCGTGATGCGCACGGCGTACTCGTCACCTATCCCAACTC
Source organism: Ascaphus truei (assembly GCF_040206685.1). Lineage (NCBI taxonomy): Eukaryota > Metazoa > Chordata > Amphibia > Anura > Ascaphidae > Ascaphus > Ascaphus truei. The sequence goes on along the minus strand of NC_134487.1, from coordinate 109,782,631 downwards.
GCAATCAGGCCCCTGCTCCTTCCATCAGCCATGACATTTCTCTTCCTTCTCCTGGGACCAGCTGCCATGCTAGGCGCACGCGCATCCCGCATGGAGGTTAATACCACTCTCTATGGTCCCGCCCCCGCCTCCAGACTCCGTCCACATGGCAACATCATCAGTGCGCAGCGCGCACACGTGGTGCAGAGTCAACGTGCGCACGAGCCGCGTCATCTTTCTACTTCTGGGATCATCTCCAGCACCCCTTCAGCCTATCACGGCCTGTCTTACTAACACGCCTCCTCCATCCTGTACCTCATTGGTTCCTGTCTCCTATATATGCTCAGCCGGCCCACTGACAAATCAGCTAAGCATAAACCTTCCTATGTGCGAAGTGTTCACTGCTACCCTTGTCTTCACAGTCCTGTCTTTTACTAGTTTTAAATACCTGGGCATATGGTTTGACTCCCACTTAACATTCGGAATGCACATTGATACCCTGACATCCAAAACCTATGCCAAATTAGGTGTACTTTACAGGAACAAATCCTCCCTAAGCCTGCTGGTCAGAAAGCGTATTGCACAGCAGATGCTAATGCCAATTATCGACTATGGAGACATAATATATGGCTCGGCACCCCAAACCCACCTTGGCAACATTGACCCCCTCTACAATTCAATTTGTCGTTTTGTTCTCCAATGCAACTACAACACACATCACTGCGAAATGCTCAAATAACTAGATTGGTCATCACTCGAGTCTAGGCGCAAAGTTCACCTTTCCCGTCTTGCCTTCAAATACTTTCAGGGCAAGCTACCCACCTATCTGAACAAGCTCCACACCCCTACCACATGCAGCACTTATCATCTGAGATCTGACTCCAAAAGACTGTTCATGGTCCCAAGGCTCAACAAAGTATCCGGCCGCTCCTCCTTCTGTTACCTTGCACCCCAAAACTGGAACAACCTAACGGAGACTCTCACATCCACCACCAGTTTAAGTTCTTTCAAAACTAAGGCTGTCTCACATTTTAATCTGGTCTGTAACTGTTACATAAGCCTATAATATACATCTTCTCTAACTGTACATGCAATGTATTGTATATAATGTATACCCTGTTCATTTATGTAACTATATTTGTAACCATGTATTATTTGTCATATTAACTATGTCCAGGACATACTTGAAAACGAGAGGTTACTCTCAATGTATTTCTTCCTGGTAAAATATTTTATAAATAAATTTACTTCGGTTCATAATTCCTCTGATTCTGACCTCGGCTTTTCTTCTGGACTCCGCTCTTCTAAACTCCTTACCCCGGCTACCAACGACGATCCGCACCTCTCCAACCCTGACCTCAGCAAAGTACCATGACGATCCGCACCTCTCCAATCCTGTCCACAGCTAAATACTTTCAACGATCCACACTTCTCCAACCTCGACCTCGGCAAGTATCTGACTATCCATACCTCTCCAACCCCGACCCGGCTACCTCTCCCTATCTACACTCCAGACGCACCTACGCGGCTGTGGGTTGGTGTTATATACAATCCCAACCTCGGCCTTGTGGTGAGCACTCCGTTAGAATAACATACTGAAATTGATGATGAACAATTTGTTAAAAATGCACATTTTTGGGGGGCAATTTACTAAATTACAATAGATGCACACTGTGCAAACTGTGTTATTTCATTCAATAGCCTGAAAGTCTGTTATAATAGCTAATACAGATAAGTACATTTCCATTTTGAATCAGAGCTCTATAGTTGAACCCCTCTCTTCAGCAAACAGTTGCAGTACTTTTAAAGAAAAATTATGATATGCCTCTTGAAAAATTAAGAGAACAAATTCTTTGAAGAGAGGGCTGTTAATTCTTATGCATTTGAAATGTTGGTAGGAATGTTTCAGGTCCTTGAAAGCCTTCTAAGGTATTTTGTGACAAAGGGCAGATCATAACAAGATTGTCCTACTGTATGCTGCTATTCGTTTTCATTGCATGCATTTGTTTATGCAAAGCTGAAGTTCCTCTTTCTTCATCTGAACCTATGCGGAAATAAGAAAACAAGATAATTTCTGCCTGAGAAACTGATTTATTAGGCTTTGCTGGTTGATAGCCAAATATTGTGAAAACTTACAAAAGATATATCTAAACAAGCTGAGAAGCTTATGCACACAGTTATATTCTTGAAATTTTAGGGTCTGATCATTTTTTGATCAATCACTGAGTCTAGCAGTGTTTTCTTTTCAATAATAATGTTCAGACCTGTTTTTGACTGGTCTCTAAATTATTATTTTATTTCATAACACTATTGCTTTCTTTTATCTGTGAAAACATGGCATTGGATGGTAAATTTTACAGGCCCCTATTCAATAAGGCAGGGGTGCGCAAACTGCAGGTTGCCATATTGTTTTTGTGGGGGTTACAGAGGCCTGCGCTCTTCCCAAGGCATTTAAAGGACACCGCAGGGTCATGTGACGTGATGGCATCAAAGGATGCCCGCCGCCGTGGCAATGTGGCATCAAATTATGCCGCGGGGTCATGTGACATGACGTAACATGACCCCGCGACGTCTTTTGATGCCGCACAAAGGTAAGGGGGGGGCGTGAGAACTGGGAGAGAGCAGGCAGGGGGGTGCAGCACCAGCAATTTGCATACCCCTGCACTAAGGGATGCTATGCAAAAAGACACCACCTGGACCATTCAGTTGAATGGGCTTTAAGGTTTCTTCCGATATCGGAATGTGTTTCATGGCTTAGCATCACTTAGTAACTATGGGCCACACCGAGTAATTATTTTATTATGTCATATTATTGTTATGTTAGTGATACTAATATTTTGCATAAAACAAAAAAAGTACATTCTATGCTGCTCTCTTAATACATTAAATTAGATTATAGTCGGTGCAATGGAGGAAAAGAGCATAGTTTAACAATTTGATCACTAAGGGATCAATAAAAGACCCTCCAAAGATTTGCACTCTATGGGGGCTATGCAGTGATAAGTCGTTTTAAGAGCGCAAAGTGCTTTTAGAACGTGAAGTTCCGCCGAGCGCTATGCACTAAGCCGTGCAAACAGGCACTTTGCGCTCTAAAACGGGCTTTTCCTTGAAATTTTTTCTAAGTCCAACTTTTATCGTACGATCAGCTGTTTGCGCTGAATTCTGCCCTTCTGCGGGATTCACTAAGCAACGCAAACTGATCGTACGTTAAAGTTGCGCTGAATAAAGCTCACCAGCTAAAGACAGGTGATAAAAAAAGCTGGACTTAGAAAAAATTCTTTGTTTACCTTTTTGCAGGCGCAAAACCAATACAGTGAAAAAACAAAAATAAACTGTGCGCTACTATCTAACTTTTAAATATATATGGATACAGTGCAGTGACTAAACCATAAAATATTGAAATAAACCACAATACCACAGTGAATAAGTGAACCCCCTTGAGAGTGACGTCCTGCCGGAGAGGAGTGAGGGAAGGATCCCATGCCCCAGAACCATCACGGAGGCTCCTGCAGAGAAAGCCAAGTACCAGACCTTCCTGCTTACAGCTGCGGTGTGGTAAACTAGTGTGATATACTGTACACTAAATGCACATATTTTATCAACTTGATGTACGCAGATTTATTACCCCTTTATTATTATAATATATATTTATACTTGCTTCACTATTTGGCGTTGTGCGCTGTTTTCTTTTTGTTTGCAAAACCAATACAACAGGCCGGCGGGTGTCCCCGGCTGACCACGCAGGGGTCCCCGAGGGAGGCCGGGGGTCACGCGGGTGTCCCCGGCTGACCCCGCAGCCGTCCCAGGGTCCCCGCGGGAGTCCCGGGGTACCCGCGGGACTGCGGTACCAATGTTGTGCCAACAAAAATACTAAACAATATTTCTAACTAAATACACCCCCCTAACACATACAGTAAAATAATGTGCAAAATAACTATTATCCAGATATGGATAATAGATTATTTGCCCATTATTAAACACTGCATTAGGATACCTAAATAAAGTCAATAAATACAGTAGCCAGCTAATCCAATCAATACAAGCAGTAACAACATCAACAATTATTTAATTAAACCATTAAGCAATGAAACCAATTAATTCCTAAACCAACTCAAAATGAATAGTAACCAATCAAACCAATCAAACCAATCAAAACCAATTAATTAACCAATCAAACCAATTAATTACAACAACATTAATGAATGTAAACATTAAAAGACAAAGAAATACATTCAAACAATCTCTGAAAGAACCATAAAACGCATTAGCCAACATCATACAACATTAACTACAAACGAACACCAATCGCAAACATTTTATTACATTAAGCAGGGAAAATACAAACAATTACATCCACCTAAGAAACTGACATTAAAAAAACCAACAGCAATACCAAGCCAGAAATGCCCCCAAATATTGTAATAATAATGTATTAATCTGTACCCTAATGTGGTACAGATTAATATATTATCAGTCAATGTGCCTCCCCCAAAAAATCAAAAATCACATCCAATGAAAAAACCTGTAAAAAAAGACATTTACAAACATTATATATATTACTTACCATTAGAAGCGGTGGCCCTCCGACTCCCGGGGAAACAGGAAGCTCACGTACCTTGAAGGCCTCCAACAGCATCCGATGCCATCTGCCATGAAGATCCAGCAAAGGTACCCAAATCTTCTTTTTTCTTTCTTTACTCACCGTCTTCTATCTTCATCTGTAACCATTTCTTGTTCTTCTTTATCTTCTTTCTTCATCTGTCAATCCAAAATACCCCATGTTAAATCCCAGCCGATGCTGTCTCGTCGGCTTCTTGGGCTCAAATGAGGCGTCACGGCCTTAAATAGGGCTTGTGACGTCACATTTAGCCTCAAAATGGTGAACAGCCACCTGATTGGCTGTTCAAACCATGTTCCGACTTTTAATTTTTTTTTTCATGATGTCACTTAAAAAGAATGATGCTAGCCAATCAGAATGGCTGTGCTGCATTTGCCTTTAAGATGACGTCACGAAATCCAAGATGGCCGGCGTGACATGGTATTTCAGCCAATCAGAGTGTGGAATTGTTTCCCATGATCTGATTGGCTGAAATACCATGTGACGCCGGCTTCGTGACGTCATCATAAAGGCAAATGAAGCACAGCCATTCTGATTGGCTGGCATCATTCCCTTTAAGTGACGTCATGTAAAAAAAAAATTACAAGTCGGAAGATGGTTTGAACAGCCAATCAGGTGGCTGTTCACCCTTTGTGATGCTAAATGTGACGTCATAAGCCCTATTTAAGGCCGTGACGCCTCATTTGAGCCCAAGAAGCCGACGAGACAGCATCGGCTGGGATTTAACATGGGGTATTTTGGATTGACAGATGAAGAAAGAAGATAAAGAAGAACAAGAAATGGTTACAGATGACGATAGAAGATGGTGAATAAAGAAAGAAAAAAGAAGATTTGGGTACCTTTGCTGGATCTTCATGGCAGATGGCATCGGATGCTGTTGGAGGCCTTCAAGGTACGTGAGCTTCCTGTTTCCCCGGGAGTCGGAGGGCCACCGCTTCTAATGGTAAGTAATATATTTAATGTTTGTAAATGTCTTTTTTTACAGGTTTTTTCATTGGATGTGATTTTTGATTTTTTGGGGGAGGCACATTGACTGATAATATATTAATCTGTACCACTTTAGGGTACAGATTAATACATTATTATTACAATATTTGGGGGCATTTCTGGCTTGGTATTGCTGTTGTTTTTTTTAATGTCAGTTTCTTAGGTGGATGTAATTGTTTGTATTTTCCCTGCTTAATGTAATAAAATGTTTGCGATTGGTGTTCGTTTGTAGTTAATGTTGTATGATGTTGGCTAATGCGTTTTATGGTTCTTTCAGAGATTGTTTGAATGTATTTCTTTGTCTTTTAATGTTTACATTCATTAATGTTGTTGTAATTAATTGGTTTGATTGGTTAGTGTTACTATTCATTTTGAGTTGGTTTAGGAATTAATTGGTTTCATTGGTTAATGGTTTAATTAAATAATTGTTGATGTTGTTACTGCTTGTATTGATTGGATTAGCTGGCTATTGTATTTATTGACTTTATTTAGGTATGCTAATGCAGTGTTTAATGATGGGCAAATAATCTATTATCCATATCTGGATAATAGTTATTTTGCACATTATTTTACTGTATGTGTTAGGGCGGATGGGGGTCATGTATTGATGTTTGATAATTCTTTTTTTAATATACATTTTAATTATAGTGTAGATGTGCAGGGGGTCTCCGGAGCTGACCCGAGTTGGTTTCAGGTCCGAGGACCCCCTACTTCAGGATATAATTGGTCCAAGTGTTTTATTGCTACTCTATCCTATGTGTGCAATTTGGGCACTTTAGAGACTTTTTTCCGCTTTTGCTGTGTACTTTTGAAATCGCCACTGTGACGTCACTTCGCAGCCAGTTCACCCCTGCTTGTGGCTGCACTAAACGGAGAGCTCTGCGAACCACCCAGGTCCTCACTGATCAATCCGGGGACCATCCCAGTGCGCCTGCAGGCTGCAGATTGCTCTATCCGTCTAGAGCCCAGCTGACCAGAGGGGAGTTTCCCACAGAGACGGTGACCGAATGCAGAGGTGTTCCTAGGAAGGAAAAGCATCGCAGCTGCTGTTCCAGACGCCTGCCAAGGGAAACATACTCCTGACTCCTGTTTGAGCGGCCGCCGAGTGGTAACTTTTGTGTTTAACACACTCAATGTTTATGTCCTAATACCTTGATGTACACAGAATATGTATCCCCTATTTTAATATACACTTGTTACTTTCATACTTCACTATTTGCGTTGTGCGCTGTTTTTTTGTCTCCACACATCCCTAGTGTAGTCAATCATAATTGGCATTATGTAATGTTATCTCTAAAAATGTTCAAGCATATGTTTGACATAACTGCTGCATTGTCTGTAAAATGTGTATTTTTGTGTGTGTGTGTGTCTCTATATTTGTGATACAATCAATTCACATGGACATTTGTATTATAATCAATGTTTTTTCAGATTATTACATGTAGCTTCAAGTATTTATTAATATAGATGTAAGTATATGAAACACTATATATGTCATAATATTATGCTTTTCAATCACAAATACGACGAGAATTCTAAAACTTGCCTTAAACTTGCCTTGGAAAATCTGGGGATATCACCAACATGATCCAGGTACATGCTGGGTACATGCTGCAAACATTTCAGTGACATTTCTGCAGAGACTAATGGCCCATCGGATTAACACAGCAGGGGTCCCTGGCAGTCCCATTCAGTTTGAATGGGACTGCCAGGGACCCCCGCTGTTAATCGGATGGGCCATAAGTCTGTCTGCAGAAATGTCACTGAAATGTTGCAGCATGTACCCAGCATATACCCAGCATGTACCCAGCATGTACAGTACCTGGATCTTGGTGATTGCCCCAGATTTGTTTTAGAATACTCATCGCACTAGAGTACACATAAAACATACGTGAATTTACCACTTAATTGTATTATACAGTATGTACTCACCCACCAGCCAACCATGTCCAAAAAGACCCGTTACAAATGCATGGAAGACTGATGAGTTTGTCAGAATAGAGGAATCATGGCTGGAAACCGAGAATCTATCTACCACATTATGAATCTTTATATTGGCATCACAAACCACCTGCAAATTGATGGAGTGAAAGGGTTTTCGGTTACGGTACGCATGCTCATTCAGACTAGGCGGGATCAATCGATTGCACCTATCACGCATGGTAGCGTGGCTATGGTGTAAAAGCCATTCCTGTATTCACGGTATAAGTGTGGATGGGGCACCCCCACTCTCCTCTCTCCTTTCCCTCGCCCTCTGCTATCCTGTACCTCTCTTCTTCTCTCCTCTCCCTCAACTATCCTGTCCCTCTCCTATCCTGTTCCTCTCTTCTCCTCTCCCATACTGTCCCTCTCCTCTTCTCTGTCTCTCCTCCAAAGTCAGTCTTCTCCTTCTCATCATAATGTGTCTCAACTCTATCTCCATCTCTGCATCCGTCATCTCACCCACGATGTACAGGTGCGCCGACGAGTATTCTAACACTTGCTTTAAACTTGCCTTTGAAAATCTGGGGCTATAACCAACAAGATCAAGGTACATGCTGCATACATGCTGCAAACATTTCAGTAACATTTCTGCAGATACTATTGGCAGCATGTACCCAACATGTTTTCAGCATGTACCCAGTATGTACCTGGGTCTTGTTGGTGATTGCCCCAGATTGGTTTTAGAACACTCGTCGGCACTACAGTAAATGTTTAATTGGTTTCCTTTAAGTATCTATGAAATTATGGCATGTGACTTCAATAAATGAAAGGTGTTAATCAAAAATATTAAAAGTAAAAGCCTCCATGTGTGTTTCTAAACAATGAATATGTGTTCATTAGCAATCCCAAATCATTCGAACCTGATATATTTTTTTTAAATGTGACGTAACTATTCATATACCTTGGTTAGCCAAAGAAAAACAGATGTTTATAATGCCACTAATTGTCATGTACGCAACAGTCAGCAATAGTTGTGGCAATATGCGGTTAAGGATAATTGGTACTAAATCATTGAAGCATGTTGACATGTAAGGCTAAGGCCCCGCTCCCTCCGTCAGCGCTCCCGCACTGCAGACAGGCGGGGCGCTGACATACACAGACCGCGATATGCGGTCTGTAGGGAGCAGGAGCCGGAGCGGGAGGTGGGTGGGAGTGGGAGGCTTGAGCGGGAAGGAGGGCGTGGCTTGAGCGGAGGGACCCGCTACTCTCCCCCCCTCCCTCCACGGGCTCGGGCTGCCATACACACACGCAGGCACTCTCTCACACGCAGGCACTCTCTCACACACACACACGCAGGCAGGCACTCTTACAAATACATACACACACGCACGCACGCAGGCAGGCACTCATACACATACACACACACACACACACAGAGGCAGGCACTCCACACTCCTCCCCGCTCCCCTAAGCCCCTCCTCCTCCCGAAGCCTCCCCTCCTCATTGGCTCACAGCCACACCACGTGACGCATCGAAGCTAGGGATTACAATTCTCTTGTATCCCCTAGCGGCTGACGCGTCACAGCGTGTAGTGAGCTGTGCCGCCAGGGGGGACCGGGACCGGCTCGGGAGGATTCCCCTGCTGGTGGGGAAAGCCCGTGCAGCCGCCCGCGCCGCCGGGCGCAGCGGGTCCCAGCCCTAAAGCTGCTGTTCAAACTGCCATTTTATTTAAACGAAAAAATTTATTTTCACCTTCAATATGTGCATCAATACAATATGCACAATGACAAGTTATTAGCTAAGCTGACGATTGATCCATTCTCCTGTAATCGATCGCTCGCTTGCTGATTCGCTTGTTATTACATTCTGTTCTTGCACAGCATGGTGGGCAATGTAGTCCTGGAATATGATTGACTGGGCAGTTACAAGATACAATTGGGGAGCTGCTAGAGAGAGGATAGGGCTCAAGAGCCAGAGCCTATCAGAAGGGGAATGGGGCTGTCACTTTCAAAACGCTTCATACATTAGAAACATTCAAAATGTATTTAAAACTTTTTTTTTAAAAATGCTACATGTATTTTAAATGCTACATGTATCCCGCGGGGACCCCCGCATTCCTGCGGGGACCCCCGCACTCCCACGGGGACCCCCGCTTGGTGAGCCTGGGACCCCCGGACCTCTGCGGGGTCAGCTGGGGACACCAGCGCGACCCGTGGCCTCCCTCGGGGACTCCCGCGGGGTCAGCCGGGGACAACCGCTGGCCTGTTGTATGAGTTTTGCGCATGCACAAATGTAAACAAAGAAATTTTTCTACGTCCAGCTTTTTTAGCGGCTGCCTTGAGCTGACGTGTTTTCTTGAATGCAACTTTCGCGTACGCTAAGGTTGCGTAGCTTAGTGCATCCCGCAGAAGGGCAGAATTAAACGCAAACAGGGTAACGAACAAGCAAAGTTGGACTTGGGAAAATTTCCTGAAAATAGTCAGTTTTAGATCGCAAAGTGCCTGTTTGCGTGTCTCTGTGAATCGCGTTCAGCGCAACATCACGTTCTAAGAGCACTTTGCGTTCTTAAAATGACTTTTCAGAGCTTAGTGCATGACCCCCTGTGAGAGCTGTGCAGGGAGAGGCGGCTCTCTCTGTGCAGCACTCTATGCAGGGGGAGAACTAGAAAAAAGCTGAGATAAGATTACTGCTACGCTAAGTGGTATTGGCATTTCCCTACCTCACAGTTTGAGATGGTTTCAGATTCTTTCTGAATACTGTCATAACACAAAGGACAAACTGTGAGGTGGGAACATTCCACATCATTCGAGATAGCAGCAAAGTTATCAAACCTACTAGAATAGGCCCTACAGTACATACGGTAGTGAAGTATGTTTTAACAATCAATAAAATCCAATATCCTCTATATATTGTGCACTCACAATGTATTCCTCTTGCTTTTAAGTATTCATAAATCTAACTGACAAGGACTCTCAGAATTTCCAAGTATTATGCGTATATGTTATGTTGCTTACGGCAGTGTTCAGGGCTGGGTGTGTGATAAAGCCTATGCGTACTGGATTGGCTTCTCACTCCTCTCCCTCCTCGTGTTGCATCGTAGCCTTTGCCCTCCCGATGATGTTATAGAATACCTACAACAGCACGGTTTATGCCCCTAAACTCCTTAAAATTTATTTTGGCTTTATTGTCAAAACAGTAATTTTTTCTCTTTTTTCTCTTCAAAATCTAATGTGTTTTGCTTCTGCACCCTGTAGAGCTATATTTGCCAGGGACCATCCATCCTCCAGAGAATTGATCCTTCGCTTTTTTATATCCTTCATATTTGGGATTAGAGGATTTATTTGCTATGCATTCATAGCATGGTTGAACCAGTCTGCAAAAGTGCCACTGTATATATTCTTGAACACATATTGTCACCTTTCTGCCACTTTAAACATTTAAATATTACAACAATACTAACACCTTAGTACCAGTGAGGTTACTTAGACCCTCTGTAATATCGTCCCTTGCATATCCTGACTGCAATCGAAGAAGAAACAGGTGCGCAAATCTCATCAGGACATGGAAAAGAAGTAGACACCAAATGTGCAATATTGTCAACTCCAACAAATGAAATCAATGTTGATAGCTCTATAAAATTTGCACTCACGTGTACAACGTGATATTATGGCGTTGTGGTTATTAGAAGTTACCAACTTTAGTTTCCAGATAGGTACTCCGGATCAACATCGGTAATGTTCCATAGGAAAGGAAGGGAAATCCATTTACCGTACAAAGAAGAAAAAGCAAAATAGTATAATATTGCTTTTAATATTAAAAACACAAAGTATTCCACTTACATAAGTGTCTTTGTGGCGAGCATTCAGACCACCCTGGGTCATATGGACAGACAGTTATCTTCACAGCAACAGCATCTGCTCCTCGGCCGTCACAGCATGCACTGGGCTGATTAATGTAGTCCTCCACTCTGGATGTCACCAACGAAGTGCCACTCTGTAGTCAATCAAAGGATTGAGAAGAATATGCTCAAATGATGAGATGTTCTTAAAACAATCTAGGGAATTGAAAATAAGGTTTAAAAACAGGGGTTACAATGACCTAGACATTGATCAAGATTATGAAAAAACATTCCACAAATAGGTCTGATTTGTTAGAGAAGGTTAATAATAAAAACAAAAACAGTTATAAAGATGGGCATCATGTTAAACATAATCAGACTGATTATGTCTTTATAACCGCATATAGCAAACAAGCAAATCAAATCAGATCTATTGTGGGAAAACACTGGGAGGTTTTTAGATTGGATAGGGATTTTAGAGAATATACAGATCCAATCCTAGATTTTAATTTAGGAAGGCCAAAACTATTGGCTACAATCTCTCTCCCAGACTTTTAAATGTAATGTTGGAACAAAGACTAGCAAACAAATCCAGAAAGGTTTCTTTAAATGTGGCAATTGTAACACATGTAAATATGCCACTCAATTGAAATCTGTAAAATGTAAATACACCACACGTAGACATAAACTACAGACATAATACGACATGCAATACAAATGATGTAGTTTACATTCTAAGATATGCATGTGGTAGAATTTACATTGGCAGAACAATTAGACCTTTAAAAGTTAGAATAACCGAAAATTTAAGATCCATCAGAAATAAAGACGATAGGTATTCAGTTTCGAAACACATCACTAATTGTCCTAAGGGCTTGATCAGCACGTTTACATTCAGTGCTTTGGAGCACTTTCAATTACATACAAGAGGGGGCAATAGAGAAGCAGTCCATAACTGTAGAGAAATGTTTTGGATTTATACCCTTGGGGCACTTGCGCCCCGTGGGTATGAATACTGACTGGGAACTTAAACACTTCCTAGTACTAATGAACATCCTTAATACTAATAATACCACTGTTGACAACTGTCACAGAATACCTTCCCCTATAAATAGTACACTAGGTCTAGATTATTGATAACCATGGGGATCTTTTGCCCTTTTTTCCTTACATTGACAGCATGTGTTGTGTAATGAAACAGCATTTTTTTCTGTAAATAGTGCAGTGTTATGGTTATTTTAGATTCTAATAACATTTAGAAAAACATATCTATAATGACACTAAACACTGGGCATTAATCAATTATACTGTGCATGAGGAACATTCTAATCTGTACATATATGATGCATTTCTTTATTTGCAATTGGTATCTTTGGGGATTTGAATGGTTCATCTACTAATTGAGATATTATAACCCTTACTACTTAATATTAATGGGAATGCTATTACTATTAATAACTTATTGTCCCATATTGTAGATTGAATATGTAAATGTTCTCTTATATTGATTATTAGACCCATTTAACTTTATACCATGCAGAAGAATTTTCTCCTCATAATTATCTGGCATATTTACCACACTTTATAAATATGCTATTCATACTATAGCAACTTTACAGTCTGTCCCAATTGGAATTTCTGAACCATTTCCTTTATCTTACCATTTTTGCTGTCTAGAGATTGTTGTATTTTATTTTTATATATTATGATTAATGTATTATATATTATATGTGTTATTTATTCTATTATCATTTGCAAACACATAACTCTCAAGTTAGAATGTTTATACTCATTTATAATATTCTCCTTAAGGGATATACAGTATATGTTATAATAGTCCCTTCAGGTCTGTTATTGGGATTCATTCCATACTATATATTTCTGTAGTTATAAATGTACAGACAAATTAATCCTCATATTGTATTTGGTTCCATGCAGGTTCTATTGTTGTTTTTAATGATGATACATTTTTATAATTTTCTGATTTTTGTTTTTTAATATTGTGATTGACACTGTAGTTTGATCCATCCGGAGGATGTCACTGTGGCCAGCGGGTAGATAGCAGCTTGTCTGCTCTTTCTCACTGTTACCACACACGCCGTGATACCCAGCACCATGTCTCTTCCGGTCGGGATGATAGCTATATATTGCCTGTCTCACAGTTACTGACTGCACTATCGATCAACAAGACTTTATGCAAACACCTCCCTAAATCTGAGCATACATTTCCTCAATAGATACTTCTACTCTAGGATGCTTTAACAGTCCTTTTCTTCAAGCAAGTTTATATGTTACAATGAGTCTATAGACTGTTACTTTGTACTCTTGATCTGGAAGCACCGAATAACAGAACTTTGTTTCTTTTTTCACAACTTATATTCATCTTCTACGGTATCTTCATCTGACCAGTGTAATCCATTATAATTCAAGAAGTGGATGTTGTCCCATTGGCTCCTTAAGGTCAAATGAGATGGGACAGCCTTTTGTAAGGCCTGTGATGTCACATTTGAGTGTCAGATGGTACAGCTCCAATCCGAGTGGATGCTGTACCATGTGACAGGGCTCTTTTTTTTAAGGATGTGACATCATCTTCAATGGAGGTATGTCACAGCCTTAAAAAAATGGCCACCATCACATGGTACTACAACCAATCACATTGTAAGATAAACCATGTGAGGCATAACATGGTAATCTCCAATCCGATTGGTTGAAGTACCATGTGACATCCTCCATTTTTTTTTAAAGAATGTGACATCATCTTTAAGGGATGATGTCACATCCTTTTTTAGGGATGATGTCACATCCTTTTTTTAAAAAAAAAGGCATCACATAGTACTGGAACCAATCAGATTGTGAGATATACCACGTAGTACATTTGGGAATAGAAGATTAGATATTATGAATTTTACATTGTAAATTTATGAAACACTTTGTGTGTGTTTTAATTTATTCTTTGATAATGACCTCTGGTGTGCTCTGTCTTTTTGTTTTATTTCTTTTTAGATTTACCTGAAACTTACTACCTGCTGGTTGGTTGCTCGCCAAAGGTCTTAAAAGACCACAGAAATCTCTGTCTAAACTTATGCAGAGAAGAAATAGGTTGTGTGTTGCATTAGATACAGTACATTCAGATTAATAAACACAATGAAAATATAAATAAAGAACAACAAGGATAAAATAAAGCATGGAAATTATTCTATTTATAAAATGTTCCTAAAAATGAATGACAGCTTGTGCCTAGACCCCTGGAAACCATCTTTCTGTTCCTCAGGTATTTGCTTTTGTGACCCTGGTCACCCTTCTACATGTACACACACAATTCTGCAAAATTGCCCCCTGTCCACGCTCTGTAAAGTCTGTAGCCCCCTGTAAACAGCCCAGGCTATACCTATCTTCCTTCTACTGTGATAAGCCCTGTTAAGATCAGGCACCAGTAATCATCATGGGTTTTCCCCCTTCATAGCCCTACCCTGAGTGGTAGACGCAGGCCTGGACTCTGCTGCAGGCGTGAGCAAGAGGGGAGGTTCTGCTGACACCACGAGGGGCGGGGCTAGCTCTATATTTAGCAGCCAACTCCGGAGAGTTAGTGTTAGTGTGTTAGTAAGAGCGTATAGTGATATCGAGAGTCTGGAGTTGCCGGTTAGTTATGCCGGGCGTATGCAGTTTCGTTAGTATGCCGTGAGCCAAAGAGTCCTGCTGCGGTCTCCCCGGTGCAGAGTGCCAGATCAGAGAGAGAGGAGCGGAAAAGAATCAACGTCTATAGGTAGAACTGATAGAATTATATTTGTAGATACTAGGAAACAGCGTTCCTAGTGCACCGTGCTCAGCTGTAGGAAATCACTAGATGCCCATCTAGTATGAAACCTCTAAATGAGGAAAACAGGGAAACACCACTCTCTGCAAACACAAATGTAATCTGTGTCTCGTAGCATATCTCCTAATATGTGGGGAAACTGTGCTGTATAGTGAGTGTCAGTAACAAATCTCTGACCTCCCAGTAACACAAAACATAACGTCCCCCTGGAGAAAAGACACCCATAAGGTATAACACCCAGACCGTAGTGAACAGATTGGGGTACTCACAATAGAGAGTTGTCCTGTAGGGTGAATCCCACGGTGTGCATCACGTAGAGATAAACAGCAGAAGTATCCTCACGGGAAAAACGGAGCACAGCAAATGCATTTGCTGTGCTCCGTTTTTCCCGTGAGGATACTTCTGCTGATAGAATTATAGACTTGGTGGACCAATGCCCTCACCCCACTGCCAGGGGTGATGGGGAGAATTCAAGACCCACCTCGAGGCTAACCTTGGGGGTGGGCCATGGGGTATTGAAGCCCTAGCCCAGACCATCCTGCCGGAGGAGAGACTTGGAGGGAAGGAGAGGAGGAATTATCGGGGTGGAAGGCGAGTGGCGTAATAACCCGTCTTGCCTATTGTTGTTGCGTCTGTTGGAAGCCACTATCGTTGGGAGAGTGCTGCTCTGTCAAATAAAGAGACTATTCGTTATTATCAAAGACTGTGTGTGACTTGGAGAGTATTACCCTGGGACCCAAGGGGTTCTTCTATACCGTCCTGTCCCATATTCCTGGGAGAATAGAAGATGGAGGCGCTGCACCACTAAGAGATCATGGAGGCTACCACCCCAGAAGCCCAGTCCTGGCTCCCCCACAACATCGCGGGAAGCTCAGGCCCTCCTGTTCCTCACAGGTACGCACCACACCGCATGTAATCTGCCCTCATGCACCCTAGACACCACCGTAGAGTCTGGGGAAGGGGGGAAGCAGGGTTACAAGTCTCTTCGAATCCTTCCTCATTATACACCATTGACCCATGCGCCTTGATACAAGCATGAAATACCCATTCTCTGCTGGCATATTCACCTCCCTGAATGCTTTTAAAATGTCAAGGTGGGAAGTTCTGCTCAATATGCAAACTCCAGCCTAACAAAGTAAGAGTCCTAGAGCTGATTAATCCAACAACTTGTATTCTAACCCTAAAATTCTTCCACTTTACTTTAGGTATTGGAAGCACAGGAAATAAGAAATCCCCAATCATGCTAAGCCGCATCCGCCCCCCCCCCCCCCTCGGATGGGCCACTCTATCACTATTCTATACCAGTCATTATAGCCTCTCAAATAAGTGCAACACTTCCTTCTGGAACTTTAATAAATGCTTTTCCGTTAGGCCTGTTTTTCCAGTAGAAACATATTTCTTGTTGACATATATAAGATCCAGGTCTGCATGGTTTATAAAGATGAGTTCATACTGTATTTGAGTATTGAACCTGTTTTTGACATACTGCTACTTAAACAATGTATTCAGTTACATTTTATGCTATCAGTAATGTAGCTTTTATTACATGCCACTCATCAGGATCTTGGAGCACATGATTTTATTAAGCATAGTGATAAATCTGTTTCTAATCTGCAACCATAAAGCAATAATGAAAATCATATATAATGTATACATTTAGATACATGTTTTAACGACACTGTAGCTCACCCATAGCACATATAGTGCTCCTACATTTGAATCCCTTAGGTACTGCATACACGTCACACATCCCATAATATCATTGTTTTGTTTCCATTTTTTTCTATGCAATGGAAGAAATTAAAAAAAAAAACACACATTATAAAACTGGTAAAGTAGGTACCTGCTGAAACGGTCTTACTTGATGTGGTTGCAAGCTTAATATGTTTTGCCAATTTTTTTTACTAAATGACCCATAATTATGAGAAGAAGAAAACATATAGAAATGAATCAAATAATTAGTCATATTAGATGTTTTCTGGGGCTTCTATGTTTACTGTTGTTTAGCTTGTCACTTTCCCAGTAGCACTCCAGTTGGCACAATTAAATATATTCAAATATAATACTTTGGGATCGGTTTTGAGCTTGCTAAGATTTTGAATGTCTACATTTACATGCATATATACTGTATATCCTTAATATCAACGTATTAAGTTGAATCTGTTGATTTGCTGCTATGGTGTTTACCTTTCCATTGCCTCTTTCTCTACACATGGGACATAAGCCTGGCAGACTGCCACAAGCTCTGGAATCATGAAAAGAACTCTAGAGAGCAATTCATCCCATGGTATAAAAAGGAATAAAAAAGGGTGTGTGTGCTGAGCACGTGCATATTAAGTGAAACTTCTTTGTCTTTTGTCACTGTTTTGTGTTGTATTGTATCACATAAATTGTATTTGTGATGGTGATGTTTTTCATTAAAAATCAAAACACAATTTCATGCCAACACTGATGTCCTCTTCTGCCAGCAGTGACATTACTTCCATTACCAACTTTCTTCACCAGGAAGGCAATCTTTTGCAAGCAAAATTTTGGTAGGTGCCAGCAAAGAAGTTTCACTATGAAAAGAGGGCGAGAATATAGTGCAATATGTTTAAAAAAAGATAATGTGGTGGGGCAAATAACTTGATCCCACTCACAAAACACTGAGGCCTATTCTAGTAGCTTCGATAACTAACTCATTAAGCTTTTTGAGCACTTCCCGTATGATTTGGCAAGGTTGCTATTCAGAAAGCTCTGATGACCTGCCAAAGTTGTACGGGAAGTGCATCTCCCCGAGCGGCAGCACTGCGGCCCAAACTCCGCCAGGTTTAAGGTGAAAACCAGTTCCAAATATTTTTTTATAAAATCACCCTATTCTAGTAGCTCCAATGACAACATCAACGCTCTCACCTACTGAGCAACTCCCCAATTTCATCTTGTTCCCATACATTTAGAGGCAGCTTCATTACCTTCGTGGCTAACTGCTAACACAATGAAGGAGTTAAATACCAGTGCCCGGTTTATTGTATGTATCAGGGGTGGGTGAAGGTGGTATTTGGCCCATAGTGGGTGTTTAGGCCTTGCGGGAGGGTTGCGGGAGGAGATAACCCTTCATTACTTTAGTGGTTACTACCGCAAAAGTAATGAAGGGGTTAACCCACCCCGCTACCCACCCGGTAGACATAAACACCCAACGCTGCCCAAATACACCTTCACCCACCCTCTTAATCCACAATAAACATTAAAACACAATACTAGCCCATACACCCATTCATTGCCAGTGTGGTTACCTATGCCCTCAATAGGAGCAAAGATAATCCCAATAACAATTAATGGGCACCCTAATACCCACCCTCTCTACTCCCAACAACCCCCATACCCCTCAACACATACATGACAGTAATGGGCAAAATCCCTATTATCCAAATCTGGATTATAGCCCATTTGCCCATTAAAAAATAAAACATTATCCAGCCAACAAAAAGCTCTACTTACCCCTGGCAGGATGAAGGCAATCCTCATCACCGTTCTCCACATCGTTGTCCTCCATGGGCAGCAACAGTACATCAAAAAACAAACTAATGGCCACTAACCCATTAATCACCTTATTGGTCAGTAACCACGATAGTAATTAAGGGGTTAACCCACCTCACCTGTTACTCACCCCGGACACCTAACCACCCTCCCCAGGGAAACTACCCTCAACCCTGCTACCCATTGATTGGCACAGTGGTACACCATTCCCATATAATATGAATTATTAATGCAATGAATGGGCAAGCTAAAAAAAACAGGCACAAAATAAAACACATGACATTTAAAGAAAACAAGCCTTTTACAATAAAGCCTTTGATTGTGACTGTGGTAAACCATGCCCACATTATAAGGGCATGGATTGTCACACTGACAATGAATGAGCAAACTAAAAAAAAATCACAAAATACAATATGTAACAAGTAAATAAAACAAGCCCTAAAAATACAAATCAACTAAATTTATTTATAAAATATTTTATTTTATTTATTTATTTATAAAATATTTTACCAGGAAGTAATACATTGAGAGTTACCTCTCGTTTTCAAGCACCAAAAATGCAATACATAACAATTAAAAAAAAATAAAAAACTTTTTTGCCTAAAAATGTATTGCTTGTCGCTGTGCTTATCTATAGCCCGAAAGGGGCATAAATAAATACATTGGCAGTCAATGGGCAACCTAAACAAAAAATACACAATTAAATAACATACAATCAATATTTTTGCTACCATTGCTGTATTCACCCACAGTGAGGATTGGGCTTCGGCCCCGCCCCATGAAGCGTCCTGTGGAGATGACTGATGCATGTCACGCTGCCAGGTTGGGGGACACTGCATGCACCATGCCGAGACTGCGCCCCCGTTGCATGCCCCGCAATGAGATGCATGACGCACGCCGCACTACCAGGCTGGGGTACACCGTGCGCCCATGCTCAGGCTCTGCCCTGTGACATCATGGGGGATCACACACAGGATATGCGCAGGTGCCGTACAGCTCTGAGAAGACTGTCTCTCAATAATTATTCCACACCTGCTCTTCTCCCCGCCCCTGCCTGCCAGAGGACTGAATATGTCTATGGGGGCGGTTCTTATTAATCACCTTGCAGCCTTCTACTAACCATCTATTGGCTACCTGTTCCTTAAATGCTCAGCCAACCCTGCTGCAAATTGGCTGAGCATAACTTCTGTTAAAGTGACGAAGTGCTTGCCCCAAGCACCCTGCTGCCTTGTTTAACCCTTACCTTCCTTGCTCTTGTTTGACTTCGGCTTGTACCTGGACCTTTGCCTTCTCTGATCCCTGACTTCAGCTTGCATTTGGACTTCTACCTTCTCTACTCTTGACCCCGGCTCCGCACTATGACTATCCGATTTCTCCAACCCTAGACCACGGCATGTCCACCACCATTCTCCTACCCTGACCTAGCGACACAACCTTCACTCTGCACTCCGGATTTGGTTGCTCGGTTGCAGGTCGGGGGTTACCAACATCCCCACCTCAGCCTCACAGTTCTGTCCTGTTTGGGGTGAGCACCCGTTACACCACATCCTATGTGAGCACCTACTGTTGACCCTCGACGCAATGCTCATCAAACACCCGATGTTAAGAAGTCTGTGATCATATCTTGATTGGAGAGAAGACTCCCTGGTGAGTTCTTCATTCTTTTCTTCTTTCTTTTCTTCAGTCTTCTCTTCTTTTGTTGTGATCCAATGGGGCGGATGTTGTCCCGTCGGCTTCTTAAGTTCAAATGAGACAGCACAGGCCTTATATAAGGTCTGTATTTTCACATTTGTGTCAAATGATACACCCCCAATCCAACAGCTGGTGTACCATGTGTCTGTATTTTTTCTTTTTTAAAGGATGTGACATCATCTTAAAGGGAGCGACGTTACATCCTTAAAAAAATGGCTGTCATCACAAGGTATTACCAACAATCAGATTGGGGGTGTAACATGTGATGCCTCACATGGTATATCTCCCAATCCAATTTGTTGGATTACCATGTGATGGCAGCCATTTTTCTTCTGGTGACGTCATTTTAAAGGAAAGCATATCCTTCCTGATTGGCTGGCTTCCCTCTTTTAATATGATGTCAAAAAGGGCGATTCTAGTTTCAATTATTTTAAATAATTATTTACAATAAACTTTGCGGATTCCGCAACCCGTGAACGGATTTGTAGAATACAATCCACGGATTGAGCAATTCATTGGCAGGGTTGGTAAATGAGGGCAGGAATTGCCAGAAAGCTAGATGGCCACTGTTACTTAAGTATAAGCGAAATATGTAACTTCCTGTTGTTTTGGCCATTTTAGTTGCATCAAAAGTATCCCAGTCATTGACCATCATGGTGCTCCAAGGGAAGTCAGAGGAGCGTCTCTTTTGCTGCAACCAGCAAATCCTCATATGCAGCATCTGAAGAAGGAGTACCGCTCCAGCAGCAGAGGTAGATGCCTGCTCAGCAATGTCAATAGTTTAACTGTCTAACTGATATGGCTGAGTAATTAAGGGCCTCATGCAGAGAGCAGCGAATTTTAGAATTGGAGAGGGGGAAAAATTTTAGCTTTTTTGGAGAGTTTTTTTCTCCATATGCAGAAAGGGCAGAAAACTGCATTTACAAGCCTTTCTGCATATGGAGAGTTTCAACCAGCGCTATAAGCGCTGTTGAAACTAGTGGGGAAAAAATCGTGTTTTTTTTTTTTTCCCCTCCACCGGCCGCGGAGCGCCAGCTGCTTGGTGGAGAGGAAAAATGTTGAAAATCGCGCCATTTTTTTGGCGCAAACAGCCACTAGATGGCGATCGCGGCTCTCTGCATACGGCAGAAAAAAAAACTGGAGAGATTAGAAACTCTCCAGCCGCGCGGCGAATTTCAAGGGGAAAAAAAA